>NC_141874.1:9696969-10000000 GCF_056163025.1 Triticum urartu
GCGCGGGGTGCGCTCCTGCCCGTCCGATCGCATTGGAGGCACAGGATGCTGTGCGCCGCCGGCTCGTGGACGCGGCCTAGGGTCTTCCCGCGCAGGGCGAAGCATGGGGCCCACCAGCTGCTTTTTTTTGAGATGGACCAGCTGCTCTCTTGACGCCACATATCGAGCCATACGCCTACATGCAGCCAGCGTACCCGCCAATGAGAGCCCGGCGCGTCGAGCGGGCCAGGGCTAGGCCTACACACAAGGGGTAGACGGGCACGTACATGTAGGCCTCTGTTGTTCCACCGGCTGCTCCAAACCCAAAATTCTACCCTTCCTTGCTCGTTCTTGTTCCGTGCATGGGCATGTGCTGCTTCGGTAGGAGTTCATTTCAAAATTCAAATCACGGCAGCAGCCCAAGCACAATGGTTCATCATGGAGTATGCGCATCTTTTCCCCAAAACTTTTATTAACGTATTTTTATTTATTTGGTACTAAAAAATACTTTTGGATCTTACTACTTCTCGGCACATATTTTTCAAATGTGCATGCATTTTTATAGCCATTCTTTCAAACTCTATAAATGTATCGAGACAAAGCATCTGATCTTCCTCATGAAATTTTTACGCATGTGGCATTGCAGGAACGAAAGTCACCCACCATAAGGCGGTGCCGCTAATGGAGAGCTCAAGGAGACTTTTGAATAGCTACATTGAGTCCCTCATGTGTATCAAGCAAAAACCACATTACGACTTTGGTGACCCAAGATGGTGGTCACCATCAGCAATAAGTCAACACAGGTGCGACCCGACCCATGGTGCATACGACACGAAAGGAGGCAGAGGAACATTGGGACAGGTGGGACTTGCTACCACGGTGGCGTGCCATGTAGGCAGAGTCAGCAAACCACTTGACGGCGAGTGACGAAAATCAGCCCAAGTGTTCCCGACACTTTTTTCAAGTCGATGCATGACTATGTATGCACCGTGCAAGTTCATGCTTCATAGGTGCAATTACTCTTTTTAGCCTTCCTTCCACTTCTCACCGAGGTAGTTGTCGGCCTGGTCCTTGCTCTCACGGTGCGGAAAATTGGTGGCCTACATTGTCTCTAATGCCTTGTTCTTTGCCGCATGTGTCGTTAGTGACATCTCATCCTTAGTTGTCTCTGCCATCTGGGACGTCTTGTCCATATCCTCGCCATTTTTAAGTTCTTGTTTTTTGTGATGCCATTTGTAAGTTTGTTGGCGTGGCGGTGATGGCAGCTCCCCTTCGCAATTTGGCCATTCAGATTCCTCTTTGTCACATTGGTGAGGGCTCCGGTGTTATCATGAGGCGTGCGAACTTATTTTCAAAGGTTGTGATCTTGGATGTGTGGATCTTCCGGCGGTGAATGCTTCGACGTTTGTTTTATCGAAAGCATTGGTCATGTAGGCCTTGATGGCTTACCGCACGCAATCTACAACGACGAGCTGGCTCTGCCGATGGAGAGGCATCAGGGGTGGCGCGCCATCAGCCTGTTCTCGAGGAAGAAGACAATCAGACCCTAGGGACATTGGCGTATTTTTTGGTTTATTTTAGAGGGGTGTGATGCCTCTTTCGCAAAAGAAAGTAAAGAAAAACAAGAATACATACCTGGGTCCCTCTCCGCTGATTTTGTTACAAAGAAATATATGTTTTTTCACATTGTACATCTTTTTAACAAAGAAAAACTGGTGTAATGCAAAAGGAATAACATAAACTTTCGAAAAACACAGTAAGTACTCCATATTAACCGTGTTAATTCGAAGCCTTTAATGGAAAACAAAACAATGTAGGCTAGTTTTTAAAATACATACTTTAAATATATTTTTGTGTAATCTTCGGCTTTTATTTCTTTTTTGCATAAGAAAACGATGTCCAGTTAATGTAATGCAAAAAAGAATCATGCATGTAAACTTTCTAAAACTATACTAAGCACTACAGATTAGTCACCTTTGAAGGCTTAATGAAAGAGCAAAATAACTTTTTTATTTCTTTTTGATCAAATACATAATATCTGGCATTTAGTAAATCTTACTTTTTCAGAGTTTTTTAACTCCAATTTTCTCATTTGCTCAGAGGAGAAAATGGATGCTTATCCATATGTGCACCCGTGATACAAAAAAAACAAACTATCTCTTTCTAGCCTGCCTTTTCCTCTCCTCCCCCCAGCGGGCCTCTCTCTCCAATCCCCAACTCCCATGATCTCCTCGGTCCGCTTCTTGCCTGTGTTCTCTTGATTGATTGGTTGCCTGGCACTACATGGCACAGAGCTGGAGGCCGCGCGACGTACGTACGTCCGCCCGGCAGGACGACTCGGCTCGGACGCAGCCAATGCAAGCAGCACCGCACAGCGGTGCGCGGTGGCCGATGAATGTCGCCGTGCGTGCGTGCGTGCTCGTGTACGCGACGGCAAGGGAGCGGCGTGCGTGCGTGCGTGCATGCATGCAAGGACGGACCGGGCGGCGGCCGAGGCGGACTACCACAACTATTGTCGCGCTGCCGATGTCGCTCCCACCATCATCATTGCCACAGAAATCTGAACCCCAAAACCACCGCCATCCACTGGCCCCACTCACCGATGCCGAGCTCCAAAGATGAAGCCCCCAAGAGGGAATACGACACCAAGGCGCCGCCATCGTTCAATCACACAAGATCAAAGGTTGCGAACGCTGAAATCCCGTTTTGGTACCCACACATCCCTCTACAAAAGTTTACATATTTTGATGCAGATTAAAGGTGAAGATTATAAGTTACCCCTTCAATAAAAAAATGTTCTGATCTCTTATTCAGTCCATTGGGAGAACGAGGATCAACGAGAAGGGGTTGTTGGTGCTATAATCTGTGACCATTGAGAAGATGAGCTTCTGTTTCGATGCTTTCACCGCAAAGGCGACAACTGTTAGATTTCGGCTAAACTTGTCTAGAACAGTCTGATATGACAAGGTAGCACTACTAGGGAAAACCTTATACACAGAATCATAGCAGCAGCGCGGTCTAAAAACAGACGCTACTGCTAATTAGCAGCAACGAGCTTTAGAAAAGAGCGCTGCTAATGACTGAGTAGCAGTAGCGCTCTAGGTGAAAAGAGCGCTACTACTATAATTGCCACGGTGTTGCCTCCAGGCTAGATATAGTAGTAGCGCCCTTCCGGTGGATGCGCTACTGCTAAAGAACTTAGTAGCAGTGGTTTTGCTCAAAACTCGCTGCTGGTAAGTATGACCGCAACTAATTAAGTTTAGTCCCATACTGCTAAGCGAACAAGGTGTTTACCACCTTAAATATGTTGCTTCTCAACCTATCTCAAGCACTTCGTCTTCATTGAACTATATGTGTATGATTTGTGGTTGCAATATGAATCCTCGCCTGTACCTATACAGGTATAGTGAGGATTCATGTTGACTATTTAGATTATACACAAAAAGATCAATGATGACCAATGTATATTTTTGATGTTTTTACTAAACAAAAGAAATAACTGCTTCCATTAGCAGTAGCGGTTTTTCCCAAAACGCGCTATAGATAAGTTAGCTATAGCGCGTTTTCTGTACGTGCGCTACTGCTAGTTCGAGTTAACCACCCCCCGCATCAAAATTTCGCTAAGTACTCCTTTCCCCCCCACCGGCCTGTTCCCCTACTCCCTGTCGCCGCCGCCCGAGCCCGAGCGCGCCTGCGCCCTCACCGCCGCCGCCGCTGCCCGCCCTCAACCTCACCACCCCCGCTCTCGACCACACTGTCGCCGCCCTCGACCTCACCGCCATCGCCCTTGACCGAGCCCGCCGAGCCCGCCGCCCAGGACCGCCGCCCTCCCGATCCCGAGCCCGCCCTCACCGCCCCTCCGTCGCCGAGCACCTCCCCGCCACCGTCTCTCCCTCTGTAAGCCCCCCACCCCTTCCCAACCCCCTCTCTCTTTGCTTAGTTAGTAGATGATTTTAGTAGTAGTAGATGTTAATTTAGGGTTCATAAATAATGATTTTTAGAAGTAGTGGATATTAATTACTAGTAGTGATGGTAAACTAGTTGTATAATTAGCAGTAGTACATGTTAATTAGTAGTATATGTAGTAGTTAGATGTTAATTAGTAGTAGTATATGTGCTAGTTTCTTTCTATTTATAGTAAGTTTATATTTAGTAAGAACTAGTTGAATTAATAGAACTAGTTTAGTTTTAGTTGAACTAGTATAGTAAGTAAATTAATAACTAGTTGAACTACTTCATTTTTAGAAAGAACTAGTTTTTTTCTTTTTATACTAAGTTTATATTCAGTAAGAACTAATTGAATTAATAGAACTAGTTGAACATGCCATATTTGGTGTTATTTTTTAGTTTAAGCAATTATTTCATGTTTTGGTTACACCTCCCAGTGGTCTATATTTTGCCGGAGTGTTGATTAATTTCCGTTCCGCCAAATTTCAGGCGCTCGATATGTCCTTTTTTAGCAAAGGTCATGCCGGATTTTTCCGTGAATTCTAGCATGACTTGTGCTAGAATATGTGGGAAATATCGAGTGGCCTGGATTTTCTTTGAAAAATAATGATCTAATTTAGGTTTTTTAGTACATATATTTAATTGTACAAGTTTAATCTTTGAATTATGAATGTAGGAAATGTCATACTCGGACGACGACAGTCTCCCGGGGGAGTGCAGCTGGTGCCACGACGATCGAGGTATGTGCGGCAGGTTCGTTGAGCTGGACGAAGATCGACGCTTCAGCATTAAGCTCGAGGAGACCTTCGATGTTGAAACGGTACGCAACAACGACAAGTGTTTTTTTTCGTAATTAAGCATGACTTCAACTATTTCAACGTCTAATTTTCATCTTTTACAATTCGACTAGCTTATCCCATGCCATGCAAGACGCTATGTCTTGAAGAGGATGAGTTTTGAAGACCATGAAAATTTTCAAACAAAGAAAATACACCTAAGGACCCATCATGATATCAATTTTGAAGTAAATCTGTATAATTCTCAGAGCGTAACCCATTTTGGTTGTCAAAATTGGGAAGCACTTTGCAAAATGTATGGTTTTTATGAGGGTATGATTGTCACCATGGATCTTGGTCATCCTGACATCGAGCAAGACAATATGGACATTTGGGTCCTTGTTGATACGCTTCCGATTCTATCGCAATGTGAGTTTCTCAAACATAGTTATTAACTAATTTATATTGTTTATTTCAAAATAGTTGATAGCTTATTTCCATTGACAGCTTATTTTGAATCTTTAAAGAATGTGCAGAAGATGGTAGACAAAACCCACTACACTGATGGCTCCGAATTAACTTATAAGGAGAAAAATCATCTGATTGCTTATTGTACTTTTTTGAGAATTACAATACCTATTATCGAACTCCTTCAAATTATGGTGAATACGTGCCACTAGTGCACGTGTTGAACCACGATAACTTCTATGGAGATACCCTGGTAAGATATTTTACTATTACAACATCCGTGCATCTTTTGCATACTTCTAAAACTAGTACATCATTGCTAACTACGAAGTTATTACTATGTTTTCCAACAAAAATCCCGATGGATTGTGTGCCTCATCTGATGTATTACAATAGTCGTCTTGAAGTTCTGAACCTACAGCCAGGTCATCCTACGGATCTCACCTGTGCATATCGAATTTCTGAAACCGGTGAACACATGCTAATCAAAGAGTGGAAAAAATGTTTGGACATTCGTAAGAAGGTTCTTGGAAGCAACATTAAGCGAAAGGAAAGAATTGAAGACAGGATAATCTGCATTCTCAATAATGGAGAGCGAGGGGCTATCTTGTTTTTTGCTATTTTACCTTAGAGAATATAGTAGGTCCTAAGAGAATGTAGTAGGTCCTATGAGGTACAATATGTTTATTATGTGATGTCAGGAGTACTTGTGATTACGACTAGTGACCAATGATATGATGATGATGATGATAAGTTGTTAATGATATGATGATGATGATATTTATTATATCATTGGGTGAAAGAACCGCGGATTAGTTTCAAGTGGATGTCCGTCCACTTGAAACTAGTCCACACGGTTCTTTCACCCCGTGATGTAATAACTCATTATGATGTAAAAACAATTTGTAAATTCCTGTTGTATGAAAATTTGTGTAAAGGTGTACGGATACAACATGAAATAAAAAAGAAATAAAATACGAAATAATAGTAGCAGCGCGGGCAGAGAGAAGGACGACGACCCGGAGCTATGCGGATGATAGGTGGGGCCACCCGCCCGTGCGCATTTATGTTGGCGGGTGGGAGGTAGGTGGCCGCCTACCACGTGGACTCTCGAAGCGTCCGTTCGCTGTCCGCCGCGACCCAAACCCGGTGCAAGTTTGCGCTCGAAATGGATCGGCCCAGATATAAAACGGATCAGATGGGTCCGGGCCGTGGCGCTACTTTGTCCAAAGCGCGGAACCGCAGTCCGCAGCCCTACCTCCTGGTGCGTGCCGTTTGCTGGGAACCATTCGCTGGTGGATCCAACTGTCCAAGCGAGTCCCCTCTTTACTTCCCTTGACGCCGGTTTCCCTGCTGATGTATTTTATTTTAGATCTACTACCAGGCAAAAATCCCCCTTCTCCTTCCTCGCTCGATCCCCAAATCCCCAAATCAAATCGCTGCCTCCACCCTAACCCTAACCCTAGCCGCGCCGCCACCATCGATCCGATCCCCAAATCCCCCTTCTCCTTCCTCCCTCCCTCCACCAAACCCTAACCCCTAGCCGCCATGGCCCCCCCGATGGTTCTGCTCAAGCGCCATGTTGATTTCTCCCACGACGTGGCCGCAGTGCCAATCCCCTCCCCCTGCCCGTGGGGAGCAAGCAACAAAGAGACGAGTGATGCAGTCATCGAGTACCTGCGCGCCCTCAAGGCCCGCGCAGTCGTCGCCTCTCCGCCGCAACTCTCCTCCCTCCGCATACTACCGCCGCCGAATTCCGCCCCGCTCCTAGGCCTGCGCTCGGGCCACATCTCCAGCGCGGACAAGAACCTGGTCGCCCTCTACGCCGGAGGGTACCGCCCTGGCGCCGAAACGTTTGTGGAGATGGGAGCCTATCTCATCTACGACGCCAGGGATGGCTCCCTCTCCGTCATCCCCCCTATCCCCTCCCACGACGAGTATATGGCCATGGGGCACCAGTCGGCCGTCGTCATGTGCGACGCCACCGGGGGTGGCTACCTTCTTGCCGAGCTCGTCTGGGTCATGCCAGGCTTCTCCCGAGCCGCCGTCTGGCTGTGGGAGTCGTCTGGCAAAGAATGGGTCTTGAAGCCCGGCTGCCTGCCCCTTCCACCCAACATAGCCATGTATTTCTCCATTCACTCGTGCTTCTCTTATCGGGGCTCTACCTTCTGCTGGGTGGATCTCCACCAAGGCATGGCGCTCTGTGATCTGCACCAAGGCTGCAAGTTGAGCTTCATTGAGTTGCCCCAAGGACGTCCAAACTATGATGCCTCCGACTATCCAGGCGGCCTCTGTGCTGAGGAGTTCCATTCCGTGGCCTGTGTTCGTGGCTCCATCAAGTTCCTTGCCTTCAATAAATTTTTTGAACGCAAGCCCGGCGAAGAATATGGACTGACCGTCTGGACTCTCTACCCTGACCACCCAGGGTGGAGCATAAGCTACCAGTGCAGCATCCAAGACATCTGGGCAAACACCAACTACCAGTCTGCTGGTTTGAGACAGCTTGCTCCGTCGTTCCCTGTCCTGAGCATCCATCAAGACGGCGTCGTCTACCTAGTCGTAAACGATACCAGTGTGGTGGGGAAGGACCGTCGACTAGTGCACAAGGCCCAGTATTTGCTTCGTGTCGACATGGGGAATAACAACGATGTCCAGGTCTATCAACAGAAGACGACGCATATTTATTCCTAGCTCTTTGCAAGTGAGTTCAGTGCGCACCGACGACAGGATCACCCGGTACTACTACCACCACCAAGCATGGTTTCATTTGCATACTACTGTCATTTTATCTATGTGTGTTCACTATCACTGAACATGCTTTCATTTGCAGGCGTGCTACTATAATTTTGCTTAGGTTTTATAAAATGATTAAAATTCCAATGCTTGCTTATCGCGTCCAGTTTGCTTCATACTTGCTAATAGAAATCAAGATATTTGGCCACCTCCTCATGTTGAACAGTAGATGTCTGATATAGATGCTCATCCGCAATCATGATTCTGTAATCAATTGTCACTACCTGAACATGCAAAGTCCATTCAAAGATGTCAGCGTATGTGTTGTCATTAGCTTCACCCCTACACTTTTAAGGCATTCAGTGAATATAGCAGCGTATGTGTAGTTCGTTTCTGAACTTGGAATTGGTATGAGCCAAGTCCATTCAAAGATGCACATAGCAGCTGAAGCATAATTTCAAACTAGAGCTGAGCACTGACGGTGTCTGAATGTAAGATGTCAAAAGTAAATAAATGTACCCTTGACACAGATGGCTGTTTCAACGATTTTAATTCAGAGCATCCTAGACTGACCTTTAGACATTGTGTTGGGTGTTTCCCAAATAATTAATATCGATGCATGTTTACTCTAGCTTGCAATTTTTCATTTTTAAAATTGTTTTTAGGTAATTATAACCTGTCATATGGTCACACTAAAGGTATTATGTTTGACAAACATCTCTGTTTCGTTTTTGCCAGAGAGAGATAGAAGCAGCAAGCGAGTTTGGCGCAAGTGGAAAGAAGACGAAGGCCTGAGATGTTGCAACACATCAAGTGGAAATTTGGACCGCATCATTATCACTTTATGTTGTGTGGGTCCACTGGAGGCATTTGATGTGGTCATTATCAACCGTTTTTATTTATTAAACTGGATTTTGGGTAGAATGCATTATGTATGAGTCATGGCTCTATGTCTAGTGTATGTCTAGTGAGTGGCTTCTTTTGGATTGTAACTTGCATCATTGTCATTTTCTTACATGAATTCTACTACTATGATTTTACAAGCAATATTAGAGAACTAATTTGATGCCTCCCTCCGTTGTTTGCTTGCCCATGATTTGACTGGCATTGACAGACCAAAAACAAGATAAATTTTGGATTTTAAAAGGAAACAATTTGTTAACTAGCGTGATTTTCATACTTGCTAATAGAATGATTGCCCATGTACCCTTGACGCTCATGTTCTGTAGCATGAACTTGTGGTGCTTGAAAAAAAATGAAAAAACCCATGTTTATAAAGTTTAAAAAGAATTTGAAAACAAATGTCTAAAGTTGAATGTGTTTACCACATGAAATTTGGTTTGCACACACGTAATATACATTTGTGGTGCGCTCGCGCCATTTGTAATTTCTGCGTGGCCTGTGGTTACATTTGTTTGTGCGGCATGGCTGGATTTCTTTGATGCCTTCAAAGACTGGTTGCACCACAAGGCATACAATCGCTTGTTTTGAGTGTGCCTATTCAGAATTAATGAAACAAAAAAATTCAAGCTGAAAAAAGTGAAAAGGTCCAGTTGGATGACAATCTCGTTGATACAATATATTTTCAAGCTGAAAGAGCCTGGAATTGTGTACGTACACGAGGACTCAGACCAAAGGTGCAACAAAACCAAGGAATGAACAAACACACACAACAAGCCACCACCCGAGTGTCCAGCACAAGAACAAGTATTAGACATGCATTCAACTCTCACAAAATGCGTAGCAGGCCATCTAGCTAAACAGTCAGTCACCCGCAGGCATTGCGCTTGAAATCAGTACAAGTATTAGACATGCATTCAACTCTCACAAAATGCGTAGCAGGCCATCTAGCTAAACAGTCAGTCACCCGCAGGAATTGCGCTTGAAATCAATACAAGTATTAGACATGCATTCAACTCTCACAAAATGCGTAGCAGGCCATCTAGCTAAACAGTCAGTCACCCGCAGGAATTGCGCTTGAAATCAGTTATTTTGGACCATCTCACAATCAACTGTGTGATCACCAAGCCTGCAAATAAGCAAAAAACATATCAGATAAGTTGCCATATTATGTATGATTACCAACTAGCAAGTGCATAGCTCACATTTGAATCACTTCATCAACAAAAGTCTCAATCGATGCAGGGCATGGCTGCTGGCATTTGCTTTTGAATCTAACTAAAATTTGAAACAGCATATGTGCTAGAAAATATTTCTCAGCCACCACCAATGAGAACGCTGCTTCAAGCTTATCTAATGGGAACCCCTGCATCAAAATAAGTTTTATCAGCTTGTCATACAAAAATAGCTTGTCAAACTTAAATACAAGAGAGAATATTTCAAAAAATATCTTACTAAGCGGTGTTTGAAGAAATTGTGAGAAAACGCGAGCAAACTGACTCCATTATTCTTGTACGGGTACCGTATGTTCCCCTCATCATCTTCCCACCAAATATAAGTGTACGTTTTATCCATTGCTGGAATCTGCCTCAACCTGTTCTCCCAATTAAAATTCGCGAGAGCTTTTATCAAGGCGGTTAGATCATCTTCACCATGCCTTTTAATCAAAAGGTCCAGAAATGCACTATGATTGATCCTTTCAGAATATGTCAAGAGAGAAATGTGATTTGTGACAAAAGCAATCACTGCCTTACTTTGACAGTCAACATTTGGACCTTTAGCTGACAAGAACTCAATCAGATGATGAAATCCATTGGATATTTGTCAGCTGCGTCTCCTAAGGCCCGGTCAAAGATTACAGAAACAGCATTGTAGTCCAACAAGGCAGAAGGCCGACTATATTCTTCTGGGGCAGCATCGATACGGACATTTCCATCGGTGTCAAACATAATTTGCTGGGAACTGAAGTTACCTCCGAAGGAATGGCCACTAAAGTGCTTCCGGCACAGGTAGATTAGCACTTTTTTACATCGAACTTGGAGGAGACGTGCCAGATATTTCACTTCCATTTGTGGCTGTATGATGGCCTGTTCCGGGAGAAGTAGGTCCCCTGGCAAAGGCACACGCTGGTATGGATCCAGATCACTGATTACATAATCCCAGTTGTGACCAGCACTTCAAAACAAACAAAATTAGTGTTTTACATGGTGGATATTTCCATGTGCGTCTATAAGAAACTTAACAATTTAGTGATGCCAATGTTCTATGGATACAAATAAACTCACAGACAAGAAAACTGCAGAAACATGGTACAATTGACTACAGGTATGCACTCAACATAAGCCATGAAGGAATTTGCAGGGAACAACCCCATATCATCTAATATTTATACAGAAAAGGGCCATTTTCCTTGGTAACCATTGTATAAGCTGAACAGCAAACGATAGTGTCCAGCCTGACACAGCAGAATCGAAAGCATGCTGAAGTTAAAATCCACATGAGCCATACATAGATTAATGGTTGGGCATAATCTATCAACTTGAATTGTTAGAATTAAAGGGGGGAAATAGATATGATCGGCACATACTGCATCACCCACTTCAATTATTCATGAAGCCTAAGTTTCAGAATTAAGCAACAGTATTTGTGAAACTTCAATTTTAGTATCCATCATACCAGGAATTGAACAAAATAACAATGTAGAACCTATCCACCAATGGAATGTAATGCACACTTGCAAGAAAAAATAACATCTTAAAGACAAAAAGCAGCTGTGAGGAATAGTAAGTTCAAGAAGCTGGTAATAAACCTCTACCAATAAAAATAATTTCTGAAATTTAGTCTAGCGCAATTTATTACATACCAGCCACCTCTGAGTCTTGGATTAATTATGATTTTTGAATCCTTGTTTATCTGATAATAGGATAGAAGTTGCTCAGGATCCAACACTTTTCCACAATAAATTGAGTAAAAATCCTTGGATTTTACACCCACTTTATCACATGCCACCTTCATTAACATATTCACATTTGAAGTGTACAGATTTTCCTGATGAGAAATTGTTGTGCCACAGAGATGTAGAAACACCTGAGAAACTCCCTGCAAATAATTGTTGGCTAGAATGTTAGATAAATTGGAAGTTACAATTAAGGCAGAGAGAAAGCTATACAAATATAAGGCATAATAAGCAGATAACATAATTATGTTTAGTTTAAATCTAGATTTGACATTCATTTAAAACTAATGTAATATCCACCGAAAAACAATCTATGGCTATTTTCGTCAATATGATGATACCTACAATCATCAATACCCATAACAAATTCAGACAGCTAGAATTCACTAGATTTAACGGTTATGCTTGTTGGAGACATAAAGGTAGCAAGCTTCCCAACAAATCAAATTAGTAAAAACCTTGGAGCCATAGTAGTTGCATGCACAAATGGCAACCATAGAATGGATGGATATGACCCTGATAATCTATATAGAGCTGACGGTTTGGTGACAAGATCGCATTGTTCCAGATCAAGTTGAACCCACTGCCCACATTTACAACAAACATTCGATTCAACATCCAGCATCCAAAATACTACCATGAAGCATTGCAACACAAAATTACCTCAGTATAATAGTCGTTGTCTATCTTCTGCACTAGGCCCTTTGAGCTGTTGGAGGAATTCTTAAAACCCTGACATAACATAAGCAATTGATGAAACCATGTAACAACTCATTGAAATAAACAGACAAACATACAATTGAATAAGTATGAAGAATCATAACCCACCCAATGTCATTTAAGGTATTGTTTCTAGAAATATCACCTTTATAATCACATATTTATTGAAAATTAATTGAAAGGTGCTGCTAGTGTACCACACATGGACAGATAATAACACAGCATTTTCCAACATATAGCAACAGCAAGTTCCTATAAAATTTTATCTTTCAGCAATGATCAGGAAAGTGTAACATATGCACGGGTCCGAAGAAAATCAGAATTAGCGACAAGCTAGACTATATCTTGAAGTAGGACTGAATGGGTCCAAACAAAATCAGAAATAGGACAAACTAAGCTATGCTGTAGCTTGAATGCAAAGCGCTATTTTAGAATCTTGCCTTTAACTCTTCAAATCGAAGAGAATAATTACTTGATTCCTCTCCATCAGAAACTAGTATCACATCATCACTCACGGAACCAGCCCTGAGATAAAAATTCATCTACAAGCAATTTTACAAAATATTATCAGCCAAAATGTAAAAGCATAGTAGAAGAGCTGTTGCTTGATTCACTAGCCCTCAAGTAATAGTTCATCTACAATATATGATCATCCAAAATGTAAAAAAAACAGTACATTGATGCAAGCTCTGAGATAATTAGTGTGTCAAATTACCTTCGAGATATAATTGCATTTTCCATTATTGGACCCAGGGTAGCCTCCCCTATCACTACAGAAACAATCTGGAAAATCACTAAATGCCTGCAATGAACAGAAAGTATTGGTGCAAAACAATGGGTATGTTCCATCTAAAAAGGGAACACTCTTTGAGCAAGCCAAGAATATCTGATCAGCATGATTTCATACTTCTCAATTTATTATGCGTCACATACCTCATAGTCTTGTGGTCTTAAGCTGTTATCCCTCGCTCTTTGAGCCAACTGCTTCACCTCCTCACCGATTGTAGCAAGTCATGTCTTGTCTGCATCCTGCAACACAAGTAATGAGTTAGAAAAGAGAAAGACACAAAACGTAGATGGTTATACATTCTTTGGGCAGTAAATGTATACCCAGCCAACTTTATTCTCTTTGGCAAACCTTCCACATGAGCGACTTAAAAGACAACAATATACATATAAGAACCGGTGATTACCTTTCTAACAAGGTCTTTAGATATCTTCTTTCCACCAGATGCTTCCTGCAGTGGGTTCAGTTCCCCTCGCAACCTGTATCACAACAAAATGAAGAACTCTTCTTTATACAAAAGTTTGGTACTTAAATGGTCAATTGCATGCTTTGTAACATCAGGCCTGAAACATACTTGATAAGTTTGTCGACGGGTGTGTCAACTGTCAAGTAGTAATGTGGGATGGTTTCTTTAGAGGCTAAGAGGCGGTCTGCAGTAACCTGAAATGAACAGGACTTAAACCACTACAAGGCAGATAGGATCAACCAAAAAAATCCCATCGGCAATCTTCACAGTTGAAACATACCTTTCTTATCTGAGCATTTGGAATATCAGTGCAATCTAATCCTGAAGCTGCAAAAGACTCGCTCTTGCCACCCTTGGCTACAGAAGCTTTGTTAAGCAAAAATAGTCATTAGATGCAGGCTGGGTTCCATTTGATTCACATGATATAAGGAAAGCATAAGCCAAATGCATGACATAATGAGCTTAGAGGCAGGCTCAAGCTTAGTGCAGAACTTTTACTTGGATCTCACAAGAATGCTGGTAAAAATGATTATTACGGAATTCGCGCACACATTTTGAAGTAGAGAACTAACATGAAAAGAAAAGGAAACAATAAGGAATGGCACATAAAAAAGCATGGAGTTATTTTTTTATGAGACCCGGATAGAGGTCTGATTAGGATAAACAATCAAGAACACACGACTACACAGCAAGTTAACAACAAACAGAAGTGATTTACAACCAAATCTAGCTAGGAAGAGAGTTCAGTTTGTATAATAATTAATGCTTTCACCCATCTGGGGAATGCAATCAGAGATAAAATAGCATACCCAAGTAATCTTCAATGTCTGCCTTGAGAATACCACCGTCAGGACCGGTGCCTTTTACACTTGACAGTTGGACCTCATGTTTGACAAAACACAGACATATGTCTTAATTGACTGCGCACTGCCTACAGCAACTATCTAGATAGACTAGCTCAACTAAAGACTTCCATAGTTATCCTCTGCGAAATTTCTGGAAAGGGAATACTTACATTGTTAGGCTTGGGAGGTTCTCTCGTAGCCTTTGATACATCTGCAGCCGACGGTTTGTAACCTTTGAACTTATCGATGTCACCTTCTTCTTCCAGAATCAAACAAATTACCTAATGGCATAGGCCACGCAGTACAAGCAATAGTACAATGTTAGCAAAACATGCAAGCACTAGTACTACAACATGAAACAATAGGTAGACGGTTATACGTTCTTTGGACAGTAGATGTATACCTCACCAACTTTAACCTCTTTGGCACAATCACCGTGAACAATCTTAGCAAAATAGCCCTCTTCCATCCATTCTATCTCAGATCTGGCTTGACTCTGATTAAATGTAGTGCGCATACAGATGTAATTTAGCTTCTGCTGCAGCAGAGCAATACTGTACGGCGACCCGCAAAGCACAAGAATGTACGCAGCACAAGAATGAGAGAGAGACCTTGGGCGCGAGCTTGGAAGCCTGCGGCCTTGAGGTGCAGCCGTAGGTGTACACGCTCCTGTCGCCGCGACCCCCTCTGCCTCCTCGCCCTCCACTCGCCACCGGGACGCAGGACGCCGCGGGACCCATCTGCGAGCACGTCCGCACGGCCTCCTCGGCGCCGGCTGCGGAGGTGCCCTCGCCTAACTGTAGAGGGCGTCGGCAGAGCCCGAGCCTCTGGACGACGTCCTGGACGCCATCGGCGGGCGCGCCCTTGCCGCTCGTCTCCTCCACCACGAACTGCTTGCCGCGGGGAGCGGGGTTGAGGTAGCAGCCGCGCCTCGCCGCGGCCTCCTCCTCCTCCTCCGCGACGCCGTCGGCCTCGCACTCGCCCGCCGTCGGCGCCGCGGCGGGCCTGTCGCGCATGGTCGGGGGCGCGCGGTGCTCGGATCGGGAGGCCGCCGGGTCCGTCGTACGGCGCCATGCTCGACCCTCGTCGTCGGCCGCTAAAACCCTAGGGGAGAGGAAGGGGACGGAAAAAATGGAGACGACGAAGGCCGCGTCTGTCGCTGCGCATTCCTCTCCTCGCTGTGCGTGTTCGGGGGTGTGGGGTGGCGCCGCGGCGCTGGGTGTGCTGCGGCTGGGGGGTAGGCTAGGTGCGCGCGGTGCATGGACCCAGTAGAGGAGGGCAGCGTACGATAACTCCGGATGGGCCGTGGACACACCACCCGGGTCAGCTGCGTGGACCCGGTGCGCGGCGCGGGGTGCGCTCCTGTCCGTCCGATCGCATTGGAGGCACAGGATGCTGTGCGCCGCCGGCTCGTGGACGCGGCCTAGGGTCTTCCCGCGCAGGGCGAAGCATGGGGCCCACCAGCTGCTTTCTTTTTGAGATGGACCAGCTGCTCTCTTGACGCCACATATCGAGCCATACGCCTACATGCAGCCAGCGTACCCGCCAATGAGAGCCCGGCGCGTCGAGCGGGCCAGGGCTAGGCCTACACACAAGGGGTAGACGGGCACGTACATGTAGGCCTCTGTTGTTCCACCGGCTGCTCCAAACCCAAAATTCTACCCTTCCTTGCTCGTTCTTGTTCCGTGCATGGGCATGTGCTGCTTCGGTAGGAGTTCATTTCAAAATTCAAATCACGGCAACAGCCCAAGCACAATGGTTCATCATGGAGTATGCGCATCTTTTCCCCAAAACTTTTATTTACGTATTTTTATTTATTTGGTACTAAAAAATACTTTTGGATCTTACTACTTCTCGGCACATAATTTTCAAATGTGCATGCATTTTTATAGCCATTCTTTCAAACTCTATAAATGTATCGAGACAAAGCATCTGATCTTCCTCATGAAATTTTTACGCATGTGGCATTGCAGGAATGAAAGTCACCCACCATAAGGCGGTGCCGCTAATGGAGAGCTCAAGGAGACTTTTGAATAGCTACATTGAGTCCCTCATGTGTATCAAGCAAAAACCACATTACGACTTTGGTGAACCAAGATGGTGGTCACCATCAGCAATAAGTCAACACAGGTGCGACCCGACCCATGGCGCATACGACATGAAAGGAGGCAGAGGAACATTGGGACAGGTGGGACTTGCTACCACGGTGGCGTGCCATGTAGGCAGAGTCAGCAAACCACTTGACGGCGAGTGACGAAAATCAGCCCAAGTGTTCCCGACACTTTTTTCAAGTCGATGCATGACTATGTATCCACCGTGCAAGTTCATGCTTCATAGGTGCAATTACTCTTTTTAGCCTTCCTTCCACTTCTCACCGAGGTAGTTGTCGGCCTGGTCCTTGCTCTCACGGTGCGGAAAATTGGTGGCCTACATTGTCTCTAATGCCTTGTTCTTTGCCGCATGTGTCGTTAGTGACATCTCATCCTTAGTTGTCTCTGCCATCTGGGACGTCTTGTCCATATCCTCGCCATTTTTAAGTTCTTGTTTTTTGCGATGCCATTTGTAAGTTTGTTGGCGTGGCGGTGATGGCAGCTCCCCTTCGCAATTTGGCCATTCAGATTCCTCTTCGTCACATTGGTGAGGGCTCCGGTGTTATCATGAGGCGTGCGAACTTATTTTCAAAGGTTGTGATCTTGGATGTGTGGATCTTCCGGCGGTGAATGCTTCGGCGTTTGTTTTATCGAAAGCATTGGTCATGTAGGCCTTGATGGCTTACCGCACGCAATCTACAACGACAAGCTGGCTCTGCAGATGGAGAGGCATCAGGGGTGGCGCGCCATCAGCCTGTTCTCGAGGAAGAAGACAATCAGACCCTAGGGACATTGGTGTATTTTTTGGTTTATTTTAGAGGGGTGTGATGCCTCTTTCGCAAAAGAAAGTAAAGAAAAACAAGAATACATACCTGGGTCCCTCTCCGCTGATTTTGTTACAAAGAAATATATTTTTTTTCACATTGTACATCTTTTTAACAAAGAAAAACTGGTGTAATGCAAAAGGAATAACATAAACTTTCGAAAAACACAGTAAGTACTCCATATTAACCGTGTTAATTCGAAGCCTTTAACGGAAAACAAAACAATGTAGGCTAGTTTTTAAAATACATACTTTAAATATATTTTTGTGTAATCTTCGGCTTTTATTTCTTTTTTGCATAAGAAAACGATGTCCAGTTAATGTAATGCAAAAAAGAATCATGCATGTAAACTTTCTAAAACTATAGTAAGCACTACAGATTAGTCACCTTTGAAGGCTTAATGAAAGAGCAAAATAACTTTTTTATTTCTTTTTGATCAAATACATAATATCTGGCATTTAGTAAATCTTACTTTTTTAGAGTTTTTTAACTCCAATTTTCTCATTTGCTCAGAGGAGAAAATGGATGCTTATCCATATGTGCACCCGTGATACAAAAAAAACAAACTCTCTCTCTCTAGCCTGCCTTTTCCTCTCCTCCCCCCAGCGGGCCTCTCTCTCCAATCCCCAACTCCCATGATCTCCTCGGTCCGCTTCTTGCCTGTGTTCTCTTGATTGATTGGTTGCCTGGCACTACATGGCACAGAGCTGGAGGCCGCGCGACGTACGTACGTCTGCCCGGCAGGACGACTTGGCTCGGACGCAGCCAATGCAAGCAGCACCGCACAGCGGTGCGCGGTGGCCGATGAATGTCGCCGTGCGTGCGTGCGTGCTCGTGTACGCGACGGCAAGGGAGCGGCGTGCGTGCGTGCGTGCATGCATGCAAGGACGGACCGGGCGGTGGCCGATGAACGTTTGCAAGTTGCAACCAAGTGTGGCCTGCCCTGCCCTGCCCTTTCGTGCGTGCGTGCCTCTTCGGTACGTACATGCCCCTGCCTCCGTTCATGGAAAGGCTACACACTCAACAATGCCCTCAAATGAAAGATGACGACTTGCTCAATGAAAACGGAGGCATCCTCTACTTGGAAAGCATTGTGGCATATTTGCAAAAGAAAAGAAAAAACACTCTGGCATGCGAACACTCAAGTTTTGTCTCGGGCTCTCGGCACCCGCACATCCCTCTAAAAAGAGTTTACACATTTCGGTGCAGATTAAAGGTGAAGATTATAAGTTGCCCCTTCAAAAAAAAGATTGTTCTAATATCTTATTTCGGTCCGTTGGGAGAACGAGGATCAACTAGAAGGGATCGTTGGTGCTATAATCCTTGATCATAGCGGAAAGTTTATAGCGGCAACCGATGAGAAGATGAGCTTCTGTTTCGATGCTTTCACCGCAAAGGCCACAACGGTTAGATTTCGGCTAAACTTGACTAGAACAGTCGGACGAAACAAGCTAGAGTTGGAATCTGATAATGCCAAGCTGGTTTCGGCCTTTCAAGCGGTGATGGGACCTATTTTTTTTTTTTGAAACGGAGGCAAAAGTTTTGCCTCGTCTATTAATTAAGCAAAAGTGAGCCGGCCGGTTAATTAACAGGAAGCCAGGATAAAGCCATCACAACCGTTGAGCGGCACACACAAGATACCCCACACATGCCACTTCAAAGGGTGCCTCATCGAGACAGCACACGTGCATCATCGTCATCATTCCTCCCCTAGAGGCGTCATCGTCAACCCTAAACCCTGAGCAAACGAATCCAATTTGCTGTAGGCGATCGTCGACTCAACCCACACTGTAGAGGCCGAGTGAAGTTCTATGAAGATCCGCGCCAAACTCAGTCACCTACGATCAAACAAACGTAGCTCTGACTCAGACGGAGAACAACGAATGGCAAAACCAAGCACGACTGCCGCCACGGAAGATCACCCAATGGTCCACCTGCACCATTCATCATATACCACAGGGCCCCGCCGCCGCAGCTTCAACTTTACAACAACAAAACAAACCGAGGAAATCCCGTGGACACGACGAAGAAGAGCCGACTACCACAACTATTGTCGCGCTGCCGATGTCGCTCCCACCATCATCATTGCCACAGAAATCTGAACCCCAAAACCACCGCCATCCACTGGCCCCACTCACCGATGCCGAGCTCCAAAGATGAAGCCCCCAAGAGGGAATACGACACCAAGGCGCCGCCATCGTTCAATCACACAAGATCAAAGGTTGCGAACACTGAAATCCCGTTTTGGTACCCACACATCCCTCTACAAAAGTTTACATATTTTGATGCAGATTAAAGGTGAAGATTATAAGTTACCCCTTCAATAAAAAAATGTTCTGATCTCTTATTCAGTCCATTGGGAGAACGAGGATCAACGAGAAGGGGTTGTTGGTGCTATAATATGTGACCATTGAGAAGATGAGCTTCTGTTTCGATGCTTTTACCGCAAAGGCGACAACTGTTAGATTTCGGCTAAACTTGTCTAGAACAGTCTGATATGACAAGGTAGCACTACTAGGGAAAACCTTATACACAGAATCATAGCAGCAGCGCGGTCTAAAAACAGACGCTACTGCTAATTAGCAGCAACGAGCTTTAGAAAAGAGCGCTGCTAATGACTGAGTAGCAGTAGCGCTCTAGGTGAAAAGAGCGCTACTACTATAATTGCCACGGTGTTGCCTCCAGGCTAGATATAGTAGTAGCGCCCTTACGGTGGACGCGCTACTGCTAAAGAACTTAGTAGCAGTGGTTTTGCTCAAAACTCGCTGCTGGTAAGTATGACCGCAACTAATTAAGTTTAGTCCCATACTGCTAAGCGAACAAGGTGTTTACCACCTTAAATATGTTGCTTCTCAACCTATCTCAAGCACTTCGTCTTCATTGAACTATATGTGTATGATTTGTGGTTGCAATATGAATCCTCGCCTGTACCTATACAGGTACAGTGAGGATTCATGTTGACTATTTAGATTATACACAAAAAGATCAATGATGACCAATGTATATTTTTGATGTTTTTACTAAACAAAAGAAATAACTGCTTCCGTTAGCAGTAGCGGGTTTTCCCAAAACACGCTGTAGATAAGTTAGCTATAGCGCGTTTTCTGTACGTGCGCTACTGCTAGTTCGAGTTAACCACCCCCCGCATCAAAATTTCGCTAAGTACTCCTTTCCCCCCCCACCGGCCTGTTCCCCTACTCCCTGTCGCCGCCGCCCGAGCCCGAGCACGCCTGTGCCCTCACCGCCGCCGCCGCCGCCCGCCCTCAACCTCACCACCCCCGCTCTCGACCACACTGTCGCCGCCCTCGACCTCACCGCCATCGCCCTTGACCGAGCCCGCCGAGCCCGCCGCCCAGGACCGCCGCCCTCCCGATCCCGAGCCCGCCCTCGCCGCCCCTCCGTCGCCGAGCACCTCCCCGCCACCGTCTCTCCCTCTGTAAGCCCCCCACCCCTCCCCAACCCCCTCTCTCTTTGCTTAGTTAGTAGATGATTTTAGTAGTAGTAGATGTTAATTTAGGGTTCATAAATAATGATTTTTAGAAGTAGTGGATATTAATTACTAGTAGTGATGGTAAACTAGTTGTATAATTAGCAGTAGTACATGTTAATTAGTAGTATATGTAGTAGTTAGATGTTAATTAGTAGTAGTATATGTGCTAGTTTCTTTCTATTTATAGTAAGTTTATATTTAGTAAGAACTAGTTGAATTAATAGAACTAGTTTAGTTTTAGTTGAACTAGTATAGTAAGTAAATTAATAACTAGTTGAACTACTTCATTTTTAGAAAGAACTAGTTTTTTTCTTTTTATACTAAGTTTATATTCAGTAAGAACTAATTGAATTAATAGAACTAGTTGAACATGCCATATTTGGTGTTATTTTTTAGTTTAAGCAATTATTTCATGTTTTGGTTACACCTCCCAGTGGTCTATATTTTGCCGGAGTGTTGATTAATTTCCGTTCCGCCAAATTTCAGGCGCTCGATATGTCCTTTTTTAGCAAAGGTCATGCCGGATTTTTCCGTGAATTCTAGCATGACTTGTGCTAGAATATGTGGGAAATATCGAGTGGCCTGGATTTTCTTTGAAAAATAATGATCTAATTTAGGTTTTTTAGTACATATATTTAATTGTACAAGTTTAATCTTTGAATTATGAATGTAGGAAATGTCGTACTCGGACGACGACAGTCTCCCGGGGGAGTGCAGCTGGTGCCACGACGATCGAGGTATGTGCGGCAGGTTCGTTGAGCTGGACGAAGATCGACGCTTCAGCATTAAGCTCGAGGAGACCTTCGATGTTGAAACGGTACGCAACTACGACAAGTGTTTTTTTTTCGTAATTAAGCATGACTTCAACTATTTCAACGTCTAATTTTCATCTTTTACAATTCGACTAGCTTATCCCATGCCATGCAAGACGCTATGTCTTGAAGAGGATGAGTTTTGAAGACCATGAAAATTTTCAAACAAAGAAAATACACCTAAGGACCCATCATGATATCAATTTTGAAGTAAATCTGTATAATTCTCAGAGCGTAACCCATTTTGGTTGTCAAAATTGGGAAGCACTTTGCAAAATGTATGGTTTTTATGAGGGTATGATTGTCACCATGGATCTTGGTCATCCTGACATCGAGCAAGACAATATGGACATTTGGGTCCTTGTTGATACGCTTCCGATTCTATCGCAATGTGAGTTTCTCAAACATAGTTATTAACTAATTTATATTGTTTATTTCAAAATAGTTGACAGCTTATTTCCATTGACAGCTTATTTTGAATCTTTAAAGAATGTGCAGAAGATGGTAGACAAAACCCACTACACTGATGGCTCCGAATTAACTTATAAGGAGAAAAATCATCTGATTGCTTATTGTACTTTTTTGATAATTACAATACCTATTATCGAACTCCTTCAAATTATGGTGAATACGTGCCACTAGTGCACGTGTTGAACCACGATAACTTCTATGGAGATACCCTGGTAAGATATTTTACTATTACAACATCCGTGCATCTTTTGCATACTTCTTAAACTAGTACATCATTGCTAACTACGAAGTTATTACTATGTTTTCCAACAGAAAATCCCGATGGATTGTGTGCCTCATCTGATGTATTACAATGGTCGTCTTGAAGTTCTGAACCTACAGCCAGGTCATCCTACGGATCTCACCTGTGCATATCGAATTTCTGAAACCGGTGAACACATGCTAATCAAAGAGTGGAAAAAATGTTTGGACATTCGTAAGAAGGTTCTTGGAAGCAACATTAAGCGAAAGGCAAGAATTGAAGACAGGATAATCTGCATTCTCAATAATGGAGAGCGAGGGGCTATCTTGTTTTTTGCTATTTTACCTTAGAGAATATAGTAGGTCCTAAGAGAATGTAGTAGGTCCTATGAGGTACAATATGTTTATTATGTGATGTCAGGAGTACTTGTGATTACGACTAGTGACCAATGATATGATGATGATGATGATAAATTGTTAATGATATGATGATGATGATGATATTTATTATATCATTGGGTGAAAGAACCGCGGATTAGTTTCAAGTGGATGTCCGTCCACTTGAAACTAGTCCACACGGTTCTTTCACCCCGTGATGTAATAACTCATTATGATGTAAAAACAATTTGTAAATTCCTGTTGTATGAAAATTTGTGTAAAGGTGTACGAATACAACATGAAATAAAAAAGAAATAAAATACGAAATAATAGTAGCAGCGCGGGCAGAGAGAAGGACGACGACCCGGAGCTGTGCGGATGATAGGTGGGGCCACCCGCCCGAGCGCATTTATGTTGGCGGGTGGGAGGTAGGTGGCCGCCTACCACGTGGACTCTCGAAGCGTCCGCTCGCTGTCCGCCGCGACCCAAACCCGGTGCAAGTTTGCGCTCGAAATGGATCGGCCCAGATATAAAACGGATCAGATGGGTCCGGGCCGTGGCGCTGCTTTGTCCAAAGCGCGGAACCGCAGTCCGCAGCCCTACCTCCTGGTGTGTGCCGTTTGCTGGGAACCATTCGCTAGTGGATCCAACTGTCCAAGCGAGTCCCCTCTTTCCTTCCCTTGACGCCGGTTTCCCTGCTGATGTATTTTATTTTAGATCTACTACCAGGCAAAAATCCCCCTTCTCCTTCCTCGCTCGATCCCCAAATCCCCAAATCAAATCGCTGCCTCCACCCTAACCCTAACCCTAGCCGCGCCGCCACCGTCGATCCGATCCCCAAATCCCCCTTCTCCTTCCTCCCTCCCTCCACCAAACCCTAACCCCTAGCCGCCATGGCCCCCCCGATGGTTCTGCTCAAGCGCCATGTTGATTTCTCCCACGACGTGGCCGCAGTGCCAATCCCCTCCCCCTGCCCGTGGGGAGCAAGCAACAAAGAGACGAGTGATGCAGTCATCGAGTACCTGCGCGCCCTCAAGGCCCGCGCAGTCGTCGCCTCTCCGCCGCAACTCTCCTCCCTCCGCATACTACCGCCGCCGAATTCCGCCCCGCTCCTAGGCCTGCGCTCGAGCCACATCTCCAGCGCGGACAAGAACATGGTCGCCCTCTACGCCGGAGGGTACCGCCCTGGTGCCGAAACGTTTGCGGAGATGGGAGCCTATCTCATCTATGACGCCAGGGATGGCTCCCTCTCCGTCATCCCCCCTATCCCCTCCCACGACGAGTATATGGCCATGGGGCACCAGTCGGCCGTCGTCATGTGCGACGCCACCGGGGGTGGCTACCTTCTTGCCGAGCTCGTCTGGGTCATGCCAGGCTTCTCCCGAGCCGCCGTCTGGCTGTGGGAGTCGTCTGCCAAAGAATGGGTCTTGAAGCCCGGCTGCCTGCCCCTTCCACCCAACATAGCCATGTATTCCTCCATTCACTCGTGCTTCTCTTATCGGGGCTCTACCTTCTGCTGGGTGGATCTCCACCAAGGCATGGTGCTCTGTGATCTGCACCAAGGCTGCAAGTTGAGCTTCATTGAGTTGCCCCAAGGACGTCCAAACTATGATGCCTCCGACTATCCAGGCGGCCTCTGTGCTGAGGAGTTCCGTTCCGTGGCCTGTGTTCGTGGCTCCATCAAGTTCCTTGCCTTCAATAAATTTGTTGAACGCAAGCCCGGCAAAGAATATGGACTGACCGTCTGGACTCTCTACCCTGACCACCCAGGGTGGAGCATAAGCTACCAGTGCAGCATCCAAGACATCTGGGCAAACACCAACTACCAGTCTGCTGGTTTGAGATAGCTTGCTCCGTCGTTCCCTGTCCTGAGCATCCATCAAGACGGCGTCGTCTACCTAGTCGTAAACGATACCAGTGTGGTGGGGAAGGACCGTCGACTAGTGCACAAGGCCCAGTATTTGCTTCGTGTCGACATGGGGAATAACAACGATGTCCAGGTCTATCAACAGAAGACGACGCATATTTATTCCCAGCTCTTTGCAAGTGAGTTCAGTGCGCACCGACGACAGGATCACCCGGTACTACTACCACCACCAAGCATGGTTTCATTTGCATACTACTGTCATTTTATCTATGTGTGTTCACTATCACTGAACATGCTTTCATTTGCAGGCGTGCTACTATAATTTTGCTTAGGTTTTATAAAATGATTAAAATTCCAATGCTTCCTTATCGCGTCCAGTTTGCTTCATACTTGCTAATAGAAATCAAGATATTTGGCCACCTCCTCATGTTGAACAGTAGATGTCTGATATAGATGCTCATCCGCAATCATGATTCTGTAATCAATTGTCACTACCTGAACATGCAAAGTCCATTCAAAGATGTCAGCGTATGTGTTGTCATTAGCTTCACCCCTACACTTTTAAGGCATTCAGTGAATATAGCAGCGTATGTGTAGTTCGTTTCTGAACTTGGAATTGGTATGAGCCAAGTCCATTCAAAGATGCACATAGCAGCTGAAGCATAATTTCAAACTAGAGCTGAGCACTGACGGTGTCTGAATGTAAGATGTCAAAAGTAAATAAATGTACCCTTGACACAGATGGCTGTTTCAACGATTTTAATTCAGAGCATCCTAGACTGACCTTTAGACATTGTGTTGGGTGTTTCCCAAATAATTAATATCGACGCATGTTTACTCTAGCTTGCAATTTTTCATTTTTAAAATTGTTTTTAGGTAATTATAACCTGTCATATGGTCACACTAAAGGTATTATGTTTGACAAACATCTCTGTTTCGTTTTTGCCAGAGAGAGATAGAAGCAGCAAGCGAGTTTGGCGCAAGTGGAAAGAAGACGAAGGCCTGAGATGTTGCAACACATCAAGTGGAAATTTGGACCGCATCATTATCACTTTATGTTGTGTGGGTCCACTGGAGGCATTTGATGTGGTCATTATCAACTGTTTTTATTTATTAAACTGGATTTTGGGTAGAATGCATTATGTATGAGTCATGGCTCTATGTCTAGTGTATGTCTAGTGAGTGGCTTCTTTTGGATTGTAACTTGCATCATTGTCATTTTCTTACATGAATTCTACTACTATGATTTTACAAGCAATATTAGAGAACTAATTTGATGCCTCCCTCCGTTGTTTGCTTGCCCATGATTTGACTGGCATTGACAGACCAAAAACAAGATAAATTTTGGATTTTAAAAGGAAACAATTTGTTAACTAGCGTGATTTTCATACTTGCTAATAGAATGATTGCCCATGTACCCTTGACGCTCATGTTCTGTAGCGTGAACTTGTGGTGCTTGAAAAAAAATGAAAAAACCCATGTTTATAAAGTTTAAAAAGAATTTGAAAACAAATGTCTAAAGTTGAATGTGTTTACCACATGAAATTTGGTTTGCACACACGTAATATACATTTGTGGTGCGCTCGCGCCATTTGTAATTTCTGTGTGGCCTGTGGTTACATTTGTTTGTGCGGCATGGCTGGATTTCTTTGATGCCTTCAAAGACTGGTTGCACCACAAGGCATACAATCGCTTGTTTTGAGTGTGCCTATTCAAAATTAATGAAACAAAAAATTTCAAGCTGAAAAAAGTGAAAAGGTCCAGTTGGATGACAATCTCATTGATACAATATATTTTCAAGCTGAAAGAGCCTGGAATTGTGTACGTACACGAGGACTCAGACCAAAGGTGCAACAAAACCAAGGAATGAACAAACACACACAACAAGCCACCACCCGAGTGTCCAGCACAAGAACAAGTATTAGACATGCATTCAACTCTCACAAAATGCGTAGCAGGCCATCTAGCTAAACAGTCAGTCACCCGCAGGCATTGCGCTTGAAATCAGTACAAGTATTAGACATGCATTCAACTCTCACAAAATGCGTAGCAGGCCATCTAGCTAAACAGTCAGTCACCCGCAGGAATTGCGCTTGAAATCAGTACAAGTATTAGACATGCATTCAACTCTCACAAAATGCGTAGCAGGCCATCTAGCTAAACAGTCAGTCACCCGCAGGAATTGCGCTTGAAATCAGTTATTTTGGACCATCTCACAATCAACTGTGTGATCACCAAGCCTGCAAATAAGCAAAAAACATATCAGATAAGTTGCCATATTATGTATGATTACCAACTAGCAAGTGCATAGCTCACATTTGAATCACTTCATCAACAAAAGTCTCAATCGATGCAGGGCATGGCTGCTGGCATTTGCTTTTGAATCTAACTAAAATTTGAAACAGCATATGTGCTAGAAAATATTTCTCAGCCACCACCAATGAGAACGCTGCTTCAAGCTTATCTAATGGGAACCCCTGCATCAAAATAAGTTTTATCAGCTTGTCATACAAAAATAGCTTGTCAAACTTAAATACAAGAGAGAATATTTCAAAAAATATCTTACTAAGCGGTGTTTCAAGAAATTGTGAGAAAACGCGAGCAAACTGACTCCATTATTCTTGTACGGGTACCGTATGTTCCCCTCATCATCTTCCCACCAAATATAAGTGTACGTTTTATCCATTGCTGGAATCTGCCTCAACCTGTTCTCCCAATTAAAATTCGCGAGAGCTTTTATCAAGGCGGTTAGATCATCTTCACCAAGCCTTTTAATCAAAAGGTCCAGAAATGCACTATGATTGATCCTTTCAGAATATGTCAAGAGAGAAATGTGATTTGTGACAAAAGCAATCACTGCCTTACTTTGACAGTCAACATTTGGACCTTTAGCTGACAAGAACTCAATCAGATGATGAAATCCATTGGATATTTGTCAGCTGCGTCTCCTAAGGCCCGGTCAAAGATTACAGAAACAGCATTGTAGTCCAACAAGGCAGAAGGCCGACTATATTCTTCTGGGGCAGCATCGATACGGACATTTCCATCGGTGTCAAACATAATTTGCTGGGAACTGAAGTTACCTCCGAAGGAATGGCCACTAAAGTGCTTCCGGCACAGGTAGATTAGCACTTTTTTACATCGAACTTGGAGGAGACGTGCCAGATATTTCACTTCCATTTGTGGCTGTATGATGGCCTGTTCCGGGAGAAGTAGGTCCCCTGGCAAAGGCACACGCTGGTATGGATCCAGATCACTGATTACATAATCCCAGTTGTGACCAGCACTGCAAAACAAACAAAATTAGTGTTTTACATGGTGGATATTTCCATGTGCGTCTATAAGAAACTTAACAATTTAGTGATGCCAATGTTCTATGGATACAAATAAACTCACAGACAAGAAAACTGCAGAAACATGGTACAATTGACTACAGGTATGCACTCAACATAAGCCATGAAGGAATTTGCAGGGAACAACCCCATATCATCTAATATTTATACAGAAAAGGGCCATTTTCCTTGGTAACCATTGTATAAGCTGAACAGCAAACGATAGTGTCCAGCCTGACACAGCAGAATCGAAAGCATGCTGAAGTTAAAATCCACATGAGCCATACATAGATTAATGGTTGGGCATAATCTATCAACTTGAATTGTTAGAATTAAAGGGGGAAAATAGATATGATCGGCACATACTGCATCACCCACTTCAATTATTCATGAAGCCTAAGTTTCAGAATTAAGCAACAGTATTTGTGAAACTTCAATTTTAGTATCCATCATACCAGGAATTGAACAAAATAACAATGTAGAACCTATCCACCAATGGAATGTAATGCACACTTGCAAGAAAAAATAACATCTTAAAGACAAAAAGCAGCTGTGAGGAATAGTAAGTTCAAGAAGCTGGTAATAAACCTCTACCAATAAAAATAATTTCTGAAATTTAGTCTAGCGCAATTTATTACATACCAGCCACCTCTGAGTCTTGGATTAATTATGATTTTTGAATCCTTGTTTATCTGATAATAGGATAGAAGTTGCTCAGGATCCAACACTTTTCCACAATAAATTGAGTAAAAATCCTTGGATTTTACACCCACTTTATCACATGCCACCTTCATTAACATATTCACATTTGAAGTGTACAGATTTTCCTGATGAGAAATTGTTGTGCCACAGAGATGTAGAAACACCTGAGAAACTCCCTGCAAATAATTGTTGGCTAGAATGTTAGATAAATTGGAAGTTACAATTAAGGCAGAGAGAAAGCTATACAAATATAAGGCATAATAAGCAGATAACATAATTATGTTTAGTTTAAATCTAGATTTGACATTCATTTAAAACTAATGTAATATCCACCGAAAAACAATCTATGGCTATTTTCGTCAATATGATGATACCTACAATCATCAATACCCATAACAAATTCAGACAGCTAGAATTCACTAGATTTAACGGTTATGCTTGTTGGAGACATAAAGGTAGCAAGCTTCCCAACAAATCAAATTAGTAAAAACCTTGGAGCCATAGTAGTTGCATGCACAAATGGCAACCATAGAATGGATGGATATGACCCTGATAATCTATATAGAGCTGACGGTTTGGTGACAAGATCGCATTGTTCCAGATCAAGTTGAACCCACTGCCCACATTTACAACAAACATTCGATTCAACATCCAGCATCCAAAATACTACCATGAAGCATTGCAACACAAAATTACCTCAGTATAATAGTCGCTGTCTATCTTCTGCACTAGGCCCTTTGAGCTGTTGGAGGAATTCTTAAAACCCTGACATAACATAAGCAATTGATGAAACCATGTAACAACTCATTGAAATAAACAGACAAACATACAATTGAATAAGTATGAAGAATCATAACCCACCCAATGTCATTTAAGGTATTGTTTCTAGAAATATCACCTTTATAATCACATATTTATTGAAAATTAATTGAAAGGTGCTGCTAGTGTACCACACATGGACAGATAATAACACAGCATTTTCCAACATATAGCAACAGCAAGTTCCTATAAAATTTTATCTTTCAGCAATGATCAGGAAAGTGTAACATATGCACGGGTCCGAAGAAAATCAGAATTAGCGACAAGCTAGACTATATCTTGAAGTAGGACTGAATGGGTCCAAACAAAATCAGAAATAGGACAAACTAAGCTATGTTGTAGCTTGAATGCAAAGCGCTATTTTAGAATCTTGCCTTTAACTCTTCAAATCGAAGAGAATAATTACTTGATTCCTCTCCATCAGAAACTAGTATCACATCATCACTCACGGAACCAGCCCTGAGATAAAAATTCATCTACAAGCAATTTTACAAAATATTATCAGCCAGAATGTAAAAGCATAGTAGAAGAGCTGTTGCTTGATTCACTAGCCCTCAAGTAATAGTTCATCTACAATATATGATCATCCAAAATGTAAAAAAAACAGTACATTGATGCAAGCTCTGAGATAATTAGTGTGTCAAATTACCTTCGAGATATAATTGCATTTTCCATTATTAGACCCAGGGTAGCCTCCCCTATCACTACAAAAACAATCTGGAAAATCACTAAATGCCTGCAATGAACAGAAAGTATTGGTGCAAAACAATGGGTATGTTCCATCTAAAAAGGGAACACTCTTTGAGCAAGCCAAGAATATCTGATCAGCATGATTTCATACTTCTCAATTTATTATGCGTCACATACCTCATAGTCTTGTGGTCTTAAGCTGTTATCCCTCGCTCTTTGAGCCAACTGCTTCACCTCCTCACCGATTGTAGCAAGTCCTGTCTTGTCTGCATCCTGCAACACAAGTATTGAGTTAGAAAAGAGAAAGACACAAAACATAGATGGTTATACATTCTTTGGGCAGTAAATGTATACCCAGCCAACTTTATTCTCTTTGGCAAACCTTCCACATGAGCGACTTAAAAGACAACAATATACATATAAGAACCGGTGATTACCTTTCTAACAAGGTCTTTAGATATCTTCTTTCCACCAGATGCTTCCTGCAGTGGGTTCAGTTCCCCTCGCAACCTGTATCACAACAAAATGAAGAACTCTTCTTTATACAAAAGTTCGGTACTTAAATGGTCAATTGCATGCTTTGTAACATCAGGCCTGAAACATACTTGATAAGTTTGTCGACGGGTGTGTCAACTGTCAAGTAGTAATGTGGGATGGTTTCTTTAGAGGCTAAGAGGCGGTCTGCAGTAACCTGAAATGAACAGGACTTAAACCACTACAAGGCAGATAGGATCAACCAAAAAAATCCCATCGGCAATCTTCACAGTTGAAACATACCTTTCTTATGTGAGCATTTGGAATATCAGTGCAATCTAATCCTGAAGCTGCAAAAGACTCGCTCTTGCCACCCTTGGCTACAGAAGCTTTGTTAAGCAAAAATAGTCATTAGATGCAGGCTGGGTTCCATTTGATTCACATGATATAAGGAAAGCATAAGCCAAATGCATGACATAATGAGCTTAGAGGCAGGCTCAAGCTTACTGCAGAACTTTTACTTGGATCTCACAAGAATGCTGGTAAAAATGATTATTACGGAATTCGCGCACACATTTTGAAGTAGAGAACTAACATGAAAAGAAAAGGAAACAATAAGGAATGGCACATAAAAAAGCATGGAGTTATTTTTTTATGAGACCGGGATAGAGGTCTGATTAGGATAAACAATCAAGAACACACGACTACACAGCAAGTTAACAACAAACAGAAGTGATTTACAACCAAATCTAGCTAGGAAGAGAGTTCAGTTTGTATAATAATTAATGCTTTCACCCATCTGGGGAATGCAATCAGAGATAAAATAGCATACCCAAGTAATCTTCAATGTCTGCCTTGAGAATACCACCGTCAGGACCGGTGCCTTTTACACTTGACAGTTGGACCTCATGTTTGACAAAACACAGACATATGTCTTAATTGACTGCGCACTGCCTACAGCAACTATCTAGATAGACTAGCTCAACTAAAGACTTCCATAGTTATCCTCTGCGAAATTTCTGGAAAGGGAATACTTACATTGTTAGGCTTGGGAGGTTCTCTCGTAGCCTTTGATACATCTGCAGCCGACGGTTTGTAACCTTTGAACTTATCGATGTCACCTTCTTCTTCCAGAATCAAACAAATTACCTAATGGCATAGGCCACGCAGTACAAGCAATAGTACAATGTTAGCAAAACATGCAAGCACTAGTACTACAACATGAAACAATAGGTAGACGGTTATACGTTCTTTGGACAGTAGATGTATACCTCACCAACTTTAACCTCTTTGGCACAATCACCGTGAACAATCTTAGCAAGATAGCCCTCTTCCATCCATTCTATCTCAGATCTGGCTTGACCCTGATTAAATGTAGTGCGCATACAGATGTAATTTAGCTTCTGCTGCAGCAAAGCAATACTGTACGGCGACCCGCAAAGCACAAGAATGTACGCAGCACAAGAATGAGAGAGAGACCTTGGGCGCGAGCTTGGAAGCCTGCGGCCTTGAGGTGCAGCCGTAGGTGTACACGCTCCTGTCGCCGCGACCCCCTCTGCCTCCTCGCCCTCCACTCGCCACCGGGACGCAGGACGCCGCGGGACCCATCTGCGAGCACGTCCGCACGGCCTCCTCGGCGCCGGCTGCGGAGGTGCCCTCGCCTAACTGTAGAGGGCGTCGGCAGAGCCCGAGCCTCTGGACGACGTCCTGGACGCCATCGGCGGGCGCGCCCTTGCCGCTCGTCTCCTCCACCACGACCTGCTTGCCGTGGGGAGCGGGGTTGAGGTAGCAGCCGCGCCTCGCCGCGGCCTCCTCCTCCTCCTCCGCGACGCCGTCGGCCTCGCACTCGCCCGCCGTCAGCGCCGCGGCGGGCCTGTCGCGCATGGTCGGGGGCGCGCGGTGCTCGGATCGGGAGGCCGCCGGGTCCGTCGGACGGCGCCATGCTCGACCCTCGTCGTCGGCCGCTAAAACCCTAGGGGAGAGGAAGGGGACGGAAAAAATGGAGACGACGAAGGCCGCGTCTGTCGCTGCGCATTCCTCTCCTCGCTGTGCGTGTTCGGGGGTGTGGGGTGGCGCCGCGGCGCTGGGTGTGCTGCGGCTGGGGGGTAGGCTAGGTGCGCGCGGTGCATGGACCCAGTAGAGGAGGGCAGCGTACGATAACTCCGGATGGGCCATGGACACGCCACCCGGGTCAGCTGCGTGGACCCGGTGCGCGGCGCGGGGTGCGCTCCTGCCCGTCCGATCGCATTGGAGGCACAGGATGCTGTGCGCCGCCGGCTCGTGGACGCAGCCTAGGGTCTTCCCGCGCAGGGCGAAGCATGGGGCCCACCAGCTGCTTTTTTTTAGATGGACCAGCTGCTCTACTGACGCCACATATCGAGCCATACGCCTACATGCAGCCAGCGTACCCGCCAATGAGAGCCCGGCGCGTCGAGCGGGCCAGGGCTAGGCCTACACACAAGGGGTAGACGGGCACGTACATGTAGGCCTCTGTTGTTCCACCGGCTGCTCCAAACCCAAAATTCTACCCTTCCTTGCTCGTTCTTGTTCCGTGCATGGGCATGTGCTGCTTCGGTAGGAGTTCATTTCAAAATTCAAATCACGGCAGCAGCCCAAGCACAATGGTTCATCATGGAGTATGCGCATCTTTTCCCCATAACTTTTATTTACGTATTTTTATTTATTTGGTACTAAAAAATCCTTTTGGATCTTACTACTTCTCGGCACATATTTTTCAAATGTGCATGCATTTTTATAGCCATTCTTTCAAACTCTATAAATGTATCGAGACAAAGCATCTGATCTTCCTCATGAAATTTTTACGCATGTGGCATTGCAGGAACGAAAGTCACCCACCATAAGGCGGTGCCGCTAATGGAGAGCTCAAGGAGACTTTTGAATAGCTACATTTAGTCCCTCATGTGTATCAAGCAAAAACCACATTACGACTTTGGTGAACCAAGATGGTGGTCACCATCAGCAATAAGTCAACACAGGTGCGACCCGACCCATGGCGCATACGACACGAAAGGAGGCAGAGGAACATTGGGACAGGTGGGACTTGCTACCATGGTGGCGTGCCATGTAGGCAGAGTCAGCAAACCACTTGACGGCGAGTGACGAAAATCAGCCCAAGTGTTCCCGACACTTTTTTCAAGTCGATGCATGACTATGTATCCACCGTGCAAGTTCATGCTTCATAGGTGCAATTACTCTTTTTAGCCTTCCTTCCACTTCTCACCGAGGTAGTTGTCGGCCTGGTCCTTGCTCTCACGGTGCGGAAAATTGGTGGCCTACATTGTCTCTAATGCCTTGTTCTTTGCCGCATGTGTCGTTAGTGACATCTCATCCTTAGTTGTCTCTGCCATCTGGGACGTCTTGTCCATATCCTCGCCATTTTTAAGTTCTTGTTTTTTGCGATGCCATTTGTAAGTTTGTTGGCGTGGCGGTGATGGCAGCTCCCCTTCGCAATTTGGCCATTCAGATTCCTCTTCGTCACATTGGTGAGGGCTCCGGTGTTATCATGAGGCGTGCGAACTTATTTTCAAAGGTTGTGATCTTGGATGTGTGGATCTTCCGGCGGTGAATGCTTCGACGTTTGTTTTATCGAAAGCATTGGTCATGTAGGCCTTGATGGCTTACCGCACGCAATCTACAACGACGAGCTGGCTCTACCGATGGAGAGGCATCAGGGGTGGCGCGCCATCAGCCTGTTCTCGAGGAAGAAGACAATCAGACCCTAGGGACATTGGTGTATTTTTTGGTTTATTTTAGAGGGGTGTGATGCCTCTTTCGCAAAAGAAAGTAAAGAAAAACAAGAATACATACCTGGGTCCCTCTCCGCTGATTTTGTTACAAAGAAATATTTTTTTTTTCACATTCTACATCTTTTTAACAAAGAAAAACTGGTGTAATGCAAAAGGAATAACATAAACTTTCGAAAAACACAGTAAGTACTCCATATTAACCGTGTTAATTCGAAGCCTTTAACGGAAAACAAAACAATGTAGGCTAGTTTTTAAAATACATACTTTAAATATATTTTTGTGTAATCTTCGGCTTTTATTTCTTTTTTGCATAAGAAAACGATGTCCAGTTAATGTAATGCAAGAAAGAATCATGCATGTAAACTTTCTAAAACTATAGTAAGCACTACAGATTAGTCACCTTTGAAGGCTTAATGAAAGAGCAAAATAACTTTTTTATTTCTTTTTTATCAAATACATAATATCTGGCATTTAGTAAATCTTATTTTTTCAGAGTTTTTTAACTCCAATTTTCTCATTTGCTCAAAGGAGAAAATGGATGCTTATCCATATGTGCACCCGTGATACTACACACACACACAAAAAAAAGTGCGCCCGTGATACACAGAGAGGTCAGGCACACAGACGTACGCGGTCATCTCCCAGTCAAAAGTGGGAACGAGGAGTATGGTGGTACGCCTGTTTACCGGAGCGGTAGAACCCTTGCCTGTCTCAAACCGGCAAACGAGAAGTCAGCCCCTCCTCTCTCTCTCTCTCTACACATTATTTTCCTCGAATCTTGGCCTGCTTTTTCCTCTCCCCCAGCCAGCCTCTCTCTCCGTCTCCAAATCCCATGACCGCCGTTGTGTTCTCTTGATTGATTGGTTGCCTTGCCTGATACACGGCACGTACATATATACGTCCGGGAGGACGGCTCGGACGCAGCCAATGCAAGCAGCACCGCACCGCGGCGGCCGATGAACGTCGCCGTACGTAGGTAGGCGAGGCACCGGCCGGTTCCACTCGCGGCGGGGGCGTCGATCGCCGTGAGCGCTCGGCGTTGGCGGGGCCGGAAGGAGGAAGCCCGGCCGGCGTGTCCGTGCGTGCGTGCGTGCGTGCTCGTGGACGCGACGGAAAGGGAGGGAGCGGGGGCGGGGGCGGCGTGCGTGCATGCATGCAAGGACGGACCGGGCGGCGGCCGAGGCGCAGCGCGATCGCAACGCACAGGAGCTCCCAGGCTTTGGCGTGCCCGGCCGGCCATCGCAGGTGTTCAGACCTGGCCCCGTCACGATGTGCAGCGCACCTGACAAGGCCGCCCCGTGAGGGAGCCAGCAACGCGTGCCCGGGCTTCCCGGAGCTCGCAGTGGACGCTTTGCATGTTGCAGCCAGGAGTGGCCTGCCCTGCACTACCATTTCGTGAGTGCCTCTTCGGTACGTACATGCCCCTGCCTCCGTTCATGGAAAGACTACACACTCAACAATGCCCTCCAATGAAAGATGACGACTTGCTTAATGCAAGTTTTATACTCCCTCCGTTCCTTGATATAAGGTGTATAGATTTTTAAGAAAAAGATCCAAAATATAAGGTGTATTACGTTGCACCACTCGTTTGGATAATTTCTTTTAAGGATTTATTTACATTTCTTATACTAGGCAAGCTCCTCTATTTTCTCATGTCAATTAGTCAGGTGTAATCTCGCCCGAAACTTGTGAAAATTTTCCTCCATGTGCGTTCTTTAATTTCCGTGCCAAAAACTATACACCCTATATTTAAAAACGGAGGGGGTATAAAAAAGGAGGCATCCTCTACTTGGAATGCATCGTGGCATATTCGCAAAAATAAAGGAGAAAACATTGCGGCATGCGAACACTGAAATTTTGTTTTCGGTACCCACACACCCCTCTAAAAAAGTTTACATATTTCGATGCAGGTTAAAGATGAAGATTACAAGTTGCCCCTTCAAAAAAAATCAGATTGTTCTAATATCTTATTTCGGTCCGTTGGAAGAACGAGGATCAACTAGAAGGGATCGTTGGTGCTATAATCCTTAATCGTAACGGGAAGTTTATAGCGGCAACCAACGAGAAGATGAGTTTCTATTTCGATGCTTTTTCATTGCAAAGGTGATAACTGTTAGATTTTGGCTAAACTTGGCTAGAACACTCGGGTGAAACAAGCTAGAGTTGGGATCTGATAATGCCGAGGTGGTTTCGGCCTTTCAAGCAGTAATGTGACCTATCTTTTTTATCGAAATAGAGGCAAAAGTTTTGCCTCGTCTATTAATTAAGCAGAAGAGAGTTGCCTGGTTAATTAACGGAAAAACGGGCTAAAACCGTCACAACCGCTGAGCGGCACACACAAGATACCGCGCACATACCACTCCAAAGAGTGCCTCGTCGAGACAGCGCACGTGCATCATCGTCATCATTCCTCCCCTAGAGGCGTCATCGCCACCCCTAAACCCTGAGCAAACGACTCCAATTCCGTTGTAGGCGATCGTTGACTCAACCTACACTGTAGAGGCCGAGTGAAGTTGTATGAAGATCCGCGCCAAACTCAGCCACCTACGATCAGACAACGCAGCTCCGACTCTCACGAAGAACAATGAATGGCAAAACCAGGCACGACTGGCGCCACGGAAGATCACCAAACTGTCCACCTGCACCAGTCATCGTATACCATAGGGCCCCCGCCGCCGCAGCTTCGACTTCACAGCAACACAAGCAAAGGAAATCCCGTGGACATGCCAAAAAAGAGCCGACTACCTCAACCATTTCCGCGTCGCCGATGTCGCTCCCATGCCACAGAAATCTGAACTCCAAAACCACCGCCATCCACTGGTCCCACTCACCGGTGCCGAGCTCCAAAGACAAAGCCCCCAAGAGGGAATACGACACCAAGGCGCCACCATCATCCAATCACGCAAGATCAAGGGATGTGAACACTGAAATTCCTTTTCGGTACCCACACATCCCTCTAAAAAAGTTTACATATTTCGATGCAGATAAAAGGTGAAGATTATAAGTTACCCCTTCAATAAAAATAAACATAATGTTTTGATCTCTTATTCGGTCCATTGGGAGAATGAGGATCAACTAGAAGGGATTGTTGGTGCTATAATCCATGATCATAACGGGATGTTTATATCGGCAACCAATGAGAAGATGAGCTTCTGTTTCGACGCTTTCACCCCAAAGGCGACAAGGTTAGATTTCGGCTAAACTTGGCTAGAATAGTCGGATGTAACAAGGTAGAGCTGGAATTTAATAACGCCGAGGTGGTTTCGGCCTTGCAAGAGGGAAGATTGAGTTCAGTGACATGACCTATCTTTGATGATAGCTACTACATGACCCAGGCCTTTAAGCATGTTTTGTTCACTCGTTGTAACATGGAGAGCAATCAAGTTACCCATGAAATGGCGAAGTTAGGTGGATTTTCTACCCCGGGTACCTGGATGGAGTCACCTCTAGTTGAGGTGGTCTCGTTTATTGTATCTGATACGCTGGTTCTCACAAATAATTAAATAAAAAATTGTTTGTCAAAAAAAAGAATTAGAATTAGTTGATTGTGAATGTCTGAGAGTACCCTTTGAAATAATTTTAAGATTCGAGTAAACTTTTAACTTGGTGTACCGAGGCAAAACAAGTGAAATGCAAGAAACCACCACATTTGCGCCATCACTAGAAAAGAAGATGTGTTTAAGGGGTTTTGTAGAAACAATCGTAATCCCCTGAACTAACAGACCGGGCCCGCTTGCAGATGTTGACGTGGCAAAATAATAATATCAATTGCATATATACGGATCTAAGTTTCTATTGCAGAAAGACTCCTCCTCAAAAGAAAAGAAAAAGAAAAAAAAAAGGTGATCGGGTCCCTCCCTCCAACTACAGCCCGTGCGCCTTCATCTTCCCCGGCACGCCTCCAACTACATGCTCCGTCATGGGGAAGGAGCCCCGCGGTATTTTAATCAGAGCATCTCCAACAGGCGCCCCAAAAAAGCTCCGCGCACTAAAAATTTATTCTTTTGGGCGCCGAACAACTCCAGCAGATGCTGTAGTGCTAAAAGATTTAGGGTGCGCGCTGAAAAACGCTATCGCGCGCAACATGTTTTGGGCTCCGGATTGCGCGTGCTTCACAATTTGCACTGTCTGCTTTTTGAGTGCGCGTCTTTGGGCGTCTGCTAAAGCAATGTTGGTCCGACACATTAAAAGTGCTACAGTGACGCGCTAAAAATTTTATTGGGCAATTTTTATGCGGCCGTTGGAGATGCTCTCAAAAAGGAGGGTGTGTACTCCCCTGATGATCTAAAAGAAGGAGGGTGTGCGTGAGGCACTGAATGCTAGAGAAGCACACTTGTTTAACAATGACCACACATGCATGCATGTGGTTCCATCAGAGCAACTCCAATGCACGGACCCAACCGGACACGGGTTTTGTCCCTTTTTTGGCCATATGGGTCATCTGTCCGCCTAGCGGACATGACGCGGACACGCGATGCACCCAACACAGGGACCCAAACGGACAACAGAACACAGAGGCAAGCGCACAGCAGCAGCAGAACCAAGCGAGTCGGACGACGGGCAGTGCCCCGGCCCCGCGCCGCCGCCGCCGGCCCCAGGGCGCGGGCTCGCCGACGTCACCGCCCCCTCCTCCTCCCTTCTTCTCCCTCACCGGATCTAGCGCAGAGGAGTTGCTCCGCCATGGCCGACAGCCCAAGGTGAGCGGCGGTTCTGGGCGGAGCCGGGTCAAGGAGTGGGCGCACCAGCTGGCATGGGGATGGGCCTCGACGCCGGTGAGGGGTGGGACGGCGCGTGTGGGCGACGCTGGATTAGGTGGGGATCTCGCCCCGTCGAGTGGCACGTGTTGTGTCACTGATACGTGGGTCCAGGGGCGAACACGAGAGGGCAGCAGCGGACGAGAGCGGATGACGAGAGCGCTCGTTTTGTCCGCCGCAGACTCATTCGTGGCCCATTTTTGCGTTCAATTTGGGTCAGGGCGGAGAACAAATGGACAGTAGGCGGATACGAACGTCCATTTGGGTCGCTCCGTTGGGCCAGCTTTTATGTCCGGATGATCTAAGCGGACGAAATGGATTGCCCCATTAGAGTTGCTCTTATTATTTACGTTTGCCATGCCATGACACACGATGCATGTTATCAAACGGACCTTTGCTACGTAGGAAATGGTTCCCTGTGACTGTGAGTCCCTGCATATAACTGGAAGTTAAAATATTCAAGCGACCGGAAGGTTTGTGCCCATGCATGGAGGAAGCTAGAGGCGAAGCAGGAGTAGGCGCACGATTCAACCGACGACACAAGAAGAAGAGCCTCAACACTCCATCCATCCAACAGGCCAAGAGGATGTCGGAACACACACACTCCACTGTTGGAGGAGCCGAGCCCCACATGGACATGGATGAGACGATCGACCTGGCTCTTGGTGTTGCCATGCTGCATCCCCGAGCCGAAAACAAGACAAGGATGCCAACACATGGGTGGGTTGTGTACGCCTACGCCATCGCCACCTAGTAATAATAATACAATATACTGTACGTAGGTTTAGACGCAGCAGTCAACCGCCCATCCCATCCCGACCTGTCTCGTCTCGTCCCCCGGCCCCTTGCTCGCCTCGCTAGCTGCTGCCCGTGGCGTGGCGTGCGACCCGGCCGGCCGGCCATACCGCATTACCGCTGACTGCTGCCGTGCTGCGGCCTGCGGGTGGTGGTGCGCGCGACGCCGGCGCGGGCTCAGCTCGAGACGACACGCACGCACCTCTCTCCATCTTGCTTGCCTGTGGACTCATCATACTGGACTGGATAGACACATGAGGAGAGTGACACAAAGCCAGCCGATTTTAATGAGCCTCGGACCTATCTCGGGCCGTCCATGCGCCCAGTCCATGCGCCGCTCCTCTTTGCGACTGGGCCACGCCCCACCCACCCTAGGTCTGGCGCTGACGTCGTGCTTGCATGCTGGTCTTGCATGCACTCGAGTGCTCCTCACCCATGCACGCCTTGCCTTGTCACCACCGCAGGCTAGCTAGCTACAGCCGCCCATCGCCGGCCGGCCGGAGAAAGCCTATCCACCTACCCTATACCCTACCCCGGCGTCTCGTCTCGACACCGCTGCTGCCTCGTCTCTCGTGCGTGAGGTGAGGTGAGGAGGTTGCCAACCCCATCCCAGCACACTGGCTACACCCGTGCCGTGACGCTCTACCCACGCACCGTGTCAGCCCGCCCGTCGCGCGCGGTGACATTTCCCCTCTCCTCTGCTCGTTGGGCACGCCGGCGACATGTTCGGCGTCTCGGCCTACTACGACGCCATCTGTCGCACGCTGCTGCGGGCCCCGCTCGAGCTCGACTACTACCTGACCTGACCTGACCTGGAGCACATCGGCAGCGTCGGGCACGCTCATTTCGTCTCCGTCCGCGCGCATCCTCCTACTCCGCCTGCCCGACCACTGTCGGCTCACCGGAGCTCCTGTCCGCCGCGATGACCTCACCTCCTGCTCCCTCAAAACCGAGTATAGGAGTAAAAAATTGGTTTTAAGGGGTTAAACCGACCTAGTGATCCCGGACTGAACTTTTCTTAATCGCGTCGGCCACCGCTTATATTTACTTGGCCGAGGCATGCTTACTGGAAAAAAAATCTCCTTCTCCCTCGCTAACACTGCATCCATTCCAGTGCCACCCAAATCCCCTCGCCCGCACTGCAACTACCCCCACACCCCCGCTCACACTTCCAATCGGTTTGCACAATGAGGAGTACATGGTCGAGCTATGTCGGATGCATTCGGAGCTCGTCGCCGAGGAGCGTCGGTGGCTCAACCTGCACAAGAAGGGGGCTACCGACAAGGACGAGGTCAGACCGTCCTATGGGGAGGATGGACCGAAAGTGATCGATCTTTTGTACATCGACTCCCACCCCGACCACGGCGGTGTGACCGTGTGAATTGGAAGATATCCTGGCGTAAAAAGACTACAACAAGTTTTCTTAGTTTTTTCGTTCGAATCGACTAGTTTTAAATCTGTGTTATGTAATGTAGTTTGAACCGAATTGTGTTATCTATGTTTATATTCTTTTCTGAGCGAACTCTATGTTCATATCGTGGTATGCAATGTAGTGTGAACCTAATTGTGCTATCTATGTTTATATTCGTGTTATGCAAAGTTGTTTGAATCAGATTGGGCTAGCGATGTTTAATTTGTGTGATTTTGTAGGGAGTTAAATTCAAGAGCCCAACACCATCCACAACATTTGGGCCATACCTCAGGTCACCGGCCTAGACATCCACTTGTGTCCCCATCCATCCTATATATTGAGAATTTGGAACTCTCAAAATGTGCATGTCTTCCGCAATGATTTGCATGCTTCAAATGTAACGATCCAAAACATTATTCGAGACATCTCCTTGTGGACCTTCAGATGTAATGCTCCCTCAGATCCAAAACATTATTCGAGACAACTTGCCTTTTAGACACTTTGAGTAATGATTCAGGTGGCGGCCCTCTCCCCTCGGCGATTGTTGAAAAAACACGCATGAAAAAATTGCATTAGCTATGACACAACTTATAAAAGCAATTCTCTATTGTGTTAAAAAAAGAAGCAATTCTCTATTTAGTATCTCCCCTATATCATCAACTATCATACATCACAGAATTAAGAGAGACTTTTTTTTTGAAGTTGAATTAAGAGACATTTTGATATAATCATCAAAATTTGTCCACGAAATTTGGAGCCATCTTGCCTCGACGCTGGCCCAACTTCTTGTCCCGCTGACGCGTGGGGCCTCCCAGCCAACAAAAAGTTTGCAGCAACCATTTCCGTTCACCGTGGGACCCACTCGTCAGTAATCCCCAAACCATGACCACGAGGCTCCTCCGCCCCTCCAGGCCGCCGGCGAGCCGCGCCGCCGCGCGGCACGTAGCATCCCCGTCGCGCCTCCTGCGGAGCCACGGCGGTCGCCAACCTCAAGTGAGGGGATGGAGGGACGAGAGGCACCTGGCTAGGCCAACTGCAATCGAGCACCCCAGCTAGGGGCTGGCCGGCGGCGACGTGCGCCGCCGCGATGCCCTGCGAGCTCTTCAAAATCTTCGGTAATTTGATTCTAAACCCGCCCCGTTTCCCGAAATCACGCTAAACCTACCGATTTCGCGGGAGGCGCCTCGCGGACAGACAGACCTCTTAATCTGAATTTTACTGACTGCAACTGTAATCTGGTCTGATCCAAGTCTTTAATTGTGGCATCCACCACGCAGCAGCACGACACACCGCACAGCTTCAGTCTTCCTGCATATAGCATTGTCGGTTTGATGGGATGGTGCCATGGAGTTACCTACTATAGCAAAATGCTAGCCAGAAGTTCTTTTTTTCTTTTGAACTGTTTGCTAGCCAGAAGTTCAGAACCATGCCATGATGATCATGCTTGTTAGTTTATTTAATTTCTGTTTCTTTAGTAACCCACTTTACTGAGACTAGCTAGAGGTACTGAGTAGCAGTAGCAGGTAATTCAACTTGAATCATGTTCTTGCTTATCTAAGAAGCGCAGGAGGGGTTGGTAGGTCTGATTAAACATACCACTTTGCTGTACTGATGTAAAGCAATGCCCGTTATGTCCACTGGATGGCCTTTGCCACAACACGTTGCCGCGGCGATCGCCGGACGTGAGCAGAGGATACAAGCTGCTGTGGAGAGCAGCCACACCAAGGAAGAAGAGGCAAGCAGGATATGTAGAAAGTTTCTTCAGTTCAGTTCGATGATTTTCCTTGGCAGCTGCTGAGCCGATCTCATCGTCACCAAGCCGAACCACAAGTCCAGCGCGTTAGCCTACGGTCCATGTCCGCTGAGCCCAGTGTACCTCTACTCATGGATATGGCAGCTTTGTTCCATATGCATGGTTGGGTGCACGCCATATATGTAGAGGATCTTTTAGCCATTCTTATCGCCTTGTCCAAAATATGCAATGCCAGAACTGAACATTGAGTCTGCTTCTCAACCCATCCATGAACATATTTGTTGTGACAAGTGAGTTAGGCTACAGTCTCGCAGAGAGATGGAACAACATAGATCCCCAGTCCTTGATCAGGTTCTTATTCCGATCATCACCACACACATGAGCAACCGAAGTTTTCTTCCCAACTGCGACACCACCCATGAGCGGAAGAACGTCCAATACATGATCACTTGGAGGATCATTCTGCTCCAGCAAGAAGCTCAAGAGCCTTTTCTTTTCAGCGTGTTGGCTGAACGTAAAGTTGTCAGGTGTAAAGATAAGCTCGAGGTAACAAGCAGACGGTGTCCTCTGAGCATCTTGAGCTGCATCATCATCCCGGAGTTGCTCATGTATTGACCGTCCGCCTCCTTGACCATGGTGCCAACTCTTATCAGGATTCAGGAGATGCTGCAACCTCTTCACCACCTTCTCCTCTGATTGTGCATGGCTGGAGGAGTGGTACTTGCTCACCAGGAAGGAGATGAATAGGCACACAAGTTAACTTGCAACTGCAGATATGCTAACCTCCATGGCCGGATTGATGAGGCAAGCTGCTGGTAGGTCTGTGGACAAATTTAACTAGGCTGGTCTCTGCCAAGTCTTGAAGAGACTATTGTTAAAATTGAAAATGCTCCAGGGATAACTAAACATTGACTGCGAAGAGTGAGTGGGTGGGTCAGTGGGAGGCACAGATTTTTTTTAAATGCCCAAACACATGACAAGAACAAGCCAAGTTTCCATGTAGCATACAAAAAGTTGGCCGACCGGTATTTGTAATATTCACGGTAGGTCCAAATTGATCATTGTCCCACTGCAAAATGTATATTTAATCATCTTTGTGTTAGAGTTATAATATAAGTCATGTACCCCTTTGTATTTATCCCGTTGTATGAGGGGTTTCCTGCATATGTTCCACACCTGTACATGTATATATATATCGGCCTATGGCCTCATGGGAATACAAGTTGCTTATTCCTAACATGGTATTAGAGCCTAGGCTTTTTTTTCGCACGCGCAACTCGTGCTCTTCGATCCACCTTCGGCGTCGATTGTCGCTGCTCCTCTCTCCGGCCGACTGCTGCTGCTCATCTGTGTTCGTCCGCACCTGATTCTCTGCTGGCCGCTGCTGCCCGATCCATCTGCCTGTCAGGATCGGGTCGTGCCCTCCAGATCGGGTCGCCTCGATCCACTTCCCTTGCCGGCGCCGCCCCTTAGCGGATCCCGTCGCCAGCCGCTGCTCTTCACCGGATCCCGTCGCCAGTCGCTGCTCTTCACCAGATCCCGTCGCCAGCTGCTGCTCTTCGCCGGATCCCGTCGCCAGCGTCGGCTCGATCAGGTCGCCCGCGCCGGCCCACCCGATCCGGTCGCCCGGGCCGGCCCGCCTGATTAGGTCGCCCGCTCCTTCAGTATCTCGCGCCTGATTCTGCTGTCGTTGGTGCTCTCGTCGGTTCCAAAAAAAAATGTCTGCTGCATCGGGCTATGTTGTTGTTCCTTGCTGTCCGGTGATCTTTGATGGTACTAACTACACCGAGTTTACTGGCTTCATGCGCATTCACATGCGTGGCATCTGTCTTTGGGGTGTTCTTTCTGGCGGGGTCTGCTGTCCGCCACGTCCGGTTCCTCCGGTGGCCCCTACTCCGCCAACTCCATCGGTTCTTCCTACGGATGCTAATCAGGCCGCCAAAGATGCGGCTAAGGTTGCTGATGAGGCTGCTGATCGTGCTTATGATGAGAGGGTTTTGGCTTATGAGGAGGCTCTTCAGACGTATCATGGTGCTCTGTCTGTTTACACCCAGTGGCTTGATGATGATGCTCGTGCTGCAGCTGTTCTCACTGCTAGTGTTCTGCCTTAGTTTGCTTTTGAATTTCTGGGTCTTTCTACTGTCTTTGAGATGTGGACCCGTCTTCGTGAGCGCTATCAGCCCTCTGGTGATGCCTTATATCTCTCTGTGATCCGTCAGGAGCATGCTCTTCAGCAGGGTGACTCTACTGTTGATGACTTCTATGCACAGAGTTCTGCTATCTGGCGCCAGCTTGATTCTCTTCGTAGTGCTGGGTGTCGTACCTGCCCCTGTTGCCAGGCTGTCCAGGCCAATTTGGAGTTTCATCGCGTCTATGAGTTCTTGTCTCGGCTCCGTCAGGAGTTTGAGCCCAGGCGTGCTCAGTTGTTTGCTCGTGGACGTATTTCTCTCATGGAGGCGCTTTCTGAGATTCGTGCTGAGGAGACTCGTTTACGTGGTGCTGGTTTGCTGGCGGTTCCCTCTGTGCTTGCTACTCGTGCTCCTACGCCACCTGCTCCATTGACCACTTCTCGCTCGAGTGCTCCGCCGCTCTTGCCCACTCCTTCTGGAGGCTCAGGTCGCCCCCGTCCACACTGCGCCTATTGCAACAATGATGGTCATCTTGAGTCTCAGTGCTACACGAAGAAGAAACACCTGCGCAAGGCTCGATCATCATCTTCAGGGACTTCGTCATCTACCTCGACAGCTTCAGCCATTGCTTTGACTGAGCAGGATATTCTGAGACTTAAGCGTCTGCTCGCGGCTTCAGGTTCTTCCTCGACGGGTGCTGCCGGTTCTGTGACTGATGCTTCCCGCACTGAGCACTCACCCTCTACACAGTCAGGTACATCCCCATGGGTTCTGGACTCTGGAGCTTCTTTTCATATGTCTTCTCATTCTTCCACTTTGTCCTCTCTTCGATCACTCGACTCTCCTATTCATGTCCTCACTGCTGATGGTACTCCCCTTTCTGTTGCTAGTAGAGGCAATCTTACTACTCCTTCTTATTCTGTTCCTGATGTTGCTCATGTTCCTCGACTTACCATGAATTTGTTTTCTGCTGGACAACTTACGGATTCTGGTTGTCGCGTCATCCTTGACGTTGACTCTTGTTCTGTCCAGGACTGTCACACGCACACTCTGGTTGGGGCTGGCCCTCGCCGCCGTGATTCTCAGGGTCTTTGGGAGTTGGACTGGCTTCATGTTCCTTCTGCTGCCACCACCATCGCCAGTTCTCCCGCTTATGTTACCTCCGTCACTGGTTCCTTCCAGCAGTGGCATCATCGACTTGGTCATCTGTGTGGTTCTCGGTTGTCTTCTTTAGTTCGTCGAGGCCTTCTGGGGTCTGTCTCAGGAGATGTCTCTTTAGAGTGTCAGGGTTGTCGTCTTGGCAAGCAGATTCAGTTACCATATTCACATAGTGAGTCCGTGTCTAAGCGTCCTTTCGATTTAGTCCATTCTGATGTATGGGGTCCGGCCCCTTTCGCTTCGAAAGGTGGTCATAAATACTATATTATTTTCATAGATGATTTCTCTCGTTACACATGGCTTTATTTCATGACTTCTCGTTCTGAGGTGTTGTCTATTTATAAGCGTTTTGCTGCCATGGTTCATACTCAGTTCTCTTCACCCATTCGTGTTTTTCGTGCTGACTCTGCTGGCGAGTATATCTCTAAGATGTTGCGTGGTGTTCTTGCTGAGCACGGGACTCTCTCTCAATTCTCTTGTCCTGGTGCTCATGCTCAGAATGGTGTGGCTGAGCGGAAGCATCGACATCTTCTTGAGACGGCTCATGCATTGATGATTGTTGCCTCTCTCCCGCCTCATTTTTGGGCTGAGGTCGTCTCCACATCCACCTATCTTATCAATATACAGCCTTCCGCTGCTCTACAGGGTGGTGTTCCTTTCGAGCGACTTTTTGATCGTTCTCCCGATTATTCGATGCTTCGCTCGTTTGGTTGTGTTTGCTATGTTCTTCTTGCCCCTCGCGAACGCACCAAACTGACCGCTCAGTCTGTTGAGTGTGTCTTCTTAGGCTACAGTGATGAGCATAAGGGGTATCGTTGTTGGGATCCTATTGGTCGTCGGATGCGTATCTCTCGAGATGTGACTTTTGAAGAGTCTCGTCCCTTCTACCCACGCCCATCTTCCTCGACTTTTTCAGTGCAGGATATCTCTTTCCTCACTTTTCCTGACTCACTTATCACCCCTGCCGACACTGTACCTCTCCGTTCCACTTCCTCTCCTTCTCCACATCTAGTTGACTTGCAGCCACCATCCTCCCCGGTCTCCTCGCCTAGCATGTCACCGGGTTCTCCACCCTCATCTCCGGTGACTTCCTCCCCGGTCTCCTCTCCCAGTCTGTCACCGGATTCTACACCTTCATCTCCGGTGACTTCTTCGTCACCACCCCCTGATTCTACCTTGCCGATTCCTCCTTCTATTATTCCATCTCTTCCTCAGCATTACACTCGTCGTCCACGACCAGTTGATGCCTCTGTGGATGGGTCGTCATCTTCCTCTCAGCCTACTTATGGCTTGCGTTCTCGTCCTCGTCCGCCTGTTGATCGCTTTGGCTTTCCCACCGCTGGTGCTGCTGTTCTTGAGCCAACTTCTTACCGTCAGACTGTTGTTCATCCTGAATGGCAGTTTGCGATGGTAGAGGAGATTGCTGCTCTTGAACACACTGGTACTTGGGATCTTGTTTCTCTTCCTCCCGGAGTCCGTCCGATCACTTGTAAGTGGGTCTACAAGGTTAAGACTCGCTCCGATGGTTCTCTTGAGCGTCACAAAGCTCGTCTTGTGGCTCGTGGTTTTCAGCAGGAGCATGGTCGTGATTATGACGAGACTTTTGCTCCTGTGGCTCATATGACCACTGTTCGTACCCTTCTTGCTGTTGCCTCTGCACGCCACTGGTCTATATCTCAGCTTGATGTTAAGAATGCCTTTCTTAATGGTGAGCTGCGTGAGGAGGTGTACATGCAGCCACCACCTGGGTATTCTGTTCCTGATGGCATGGTATGTCGTCTTCGTCGCTCTCTCTATGGCCTTAAGCAAGCCCCCCACGCCTGGTTTGAGCGCTTTGCCTCTGTGATCACTGCTGCTGGTTTTTTAGCAAGTGCTCATGATCCCGCATTGTTTATTCACCTTTCTCCTCGTGGTCGGACACTTCTTCTTCTTTATGTTGATGACATGATCATCACGGGGGATGACCCCGAGTATATTGCCTTTGTAAAGGCCCGTCTTAGTGAGCAGTTTCTTATGTCTGATATTGGACCTCTTCGCTACTTTCTTGGGATTGAAGTCTCTTCTACCTCTGATGGATTTTTTATATCCCAGGAAAAGTATATCCAGGATCTTCTTGCTCGTGCTGCTCTTACTGACGAGCGCGTTGTTGAGACTCCTATGGAGCTCAATGTTCACCTCTGTGCTACTGATGGTGATCCTCTCCCTGATCCGACGCGTTATCGTCATCTTGTTGGCAGTCTTGTCTATCTAGCTGTCACTTGTCCGGACATATCTTATCCGGTTCATATTCTGAGTCAGTTTGTCTCTGCCCCCACCTCGGTTCACTATAGTCATCTCCTTCGTGTTCTTCGATATCTTCGAGGCACGATCTCTCACCGTCTATTCTTTCCTCGCTCCAGTTCTTTACAGCTCCAGGCCTATTCGGATGCTACGTGGGCTAGTGATCCTTCCGATCGCCGTTCACTTTCTGCTTACTGTGTTTTTCTTGGTGGTTCTCTCATTGCCTGGAAGACGAAGAAACAGCTTACAGTTTCCCGTTCGAGTGCCGAGGCTGAGTTGCGAGCAATGGCTCTTTTGACGGCAGAGGTGACTTGGTTACGGTGGTTACTTCAGGATTTTGGTGTTTCTGTCACTACACCGACTCTGCTTCTATCTGACAGTACAGGTGCTATCAGCATTGCACGTGATCCTGTGAAGCATGAGCTCACCAAGCATATTGGTGTTGATGCTTTCTATGTGCGTGCTGCTGTGCAGGATCAGGTTATTGCTCTTCAGTATGTGCCTTCCGAGTTACAATTGGTGGATTTCCTGACGAAGGCTCAGACTAGAGCACAACATGGCTTTTATCTCTCCAAACTCAGTGTTGTTCATCCACCATGAGTTTGAGGGGGGTGTTAGAGTTATAATATAAGTCATGTACCCCTTTGTATTTATCCCGTTGTATGAGGGGTTTCCTGCATATGTTCCACACCTGTACATGTATATATATATCGGCCTATGGCCTCATGGGAATACAAGTTGCTTATTCCTAACACTTTGCATTTGTCTTTCTTTGGACTCCCTGCGTTTTACATACGAGGGGATGACATCCCATATATGTGCAGTCTACTATTGCAATGTTTGACCATGGAAATTGTTTGGGTTTTTCCAGATGAACTTCAGTAGAGAGAAGCAGCGGACAGCTCATTGACAAAGAAATGACATGCACACTTTTATCTTGGTCAGTGTTGAGAATCACAATTCTATACTTTTATCTTTCAGAGCACATTTATACTTTGTTTCTACATTTGTTCCTTTGGTTTTGTCAGAACCCAATCAATCTGTCCGTGGCATATTTTTTTACTAGTTCAGTCTTTAATCGGAAGTTGTCGCACTGTTTGCATTCTTAGAGTCCAGGCTTGACCTGATGTTGATCTCCAGAATGGCAATACAAATGTAAAAGCAAGTAGTGTGACCCAACTTGGTTTTGTTTCTTATTAAAATACCAAAAGTAGTCTTCCTACAAGAAATTGTTTGGTAGCCCCTGTATATCTGCTCCGTATACTGAGTATGGTCAGAACAATTACCAAAGCATGAGACAGTCTGAAATTTACGGAAACCTTTCATTATTGTGGCCAAAAATAGAACAGGAAGGCCTCAAGGAGGACCGTGCGTCCCAAAATGAATTCTCTGCCAAAGAGGCATCTTGAATGGACTCTCATAAAACAAAGTGTCTTTTGTGATTATTTTCAGAGTATATGGACAATTCCAGAAAACAGAATACACTTGCGCCACTACATGTACATGCCGCTAAATAAATGTAGAGTTCCCCAGGATGTCAAAAAAAAGTTGAGCTCCAGGGTCTCATTTAATGGTGGCACTCGTGCTCTGTCTCACTTAATGCCCAAGCATGCGATCGAATAGGGCACACCACTAACGGGTGGCTTCGTGTGGTTGTCGATCACACATTTATCACCATAGAAGTTTCGGAGACCATGCTGATAACGTATTTCAGAACCATTGAGAGTCTACCGAGAGTGGACTTTCTAATGATCCCATATTTGCCTCAAACTAATCAGTGGGTATTAATACAGAAGGTCAAGAGGTTTAGCTACTACTTTGGTATATGTATGTACAGAAACAGAAAGTCTTAAAAGCTACTGGAATGAAAGGCCACCATCATCAATTAGTAGTAAAACTGGAATCAAAGGTGTCATAATCACTATTGACGAAATGGGGATACATACGTGCACTGTTCTGTACGCTAGAGCCTTATACAGAAAATATATCTAGATACCATGATTCCTCTTGACTTCTATTCTTGATAACAGGACATGGCAAACAGGGAGCTGAGATAATGAGCTGGGCGCTGTAGAACAGAAGATGTTGGTTTCATCATTAACCTTCCTATGCAGCCAGGGATACCAAATCATCAACCGTAACCTCCTTTGCAATACAGGTGATCATTATTACCAGTACTTATTATAGTAACTTTTGCTAGGAAAATCTGCTATAATATTTGATGATGAATCATTACAATTCTGATGTCCTATACTAGAGTAAAGTTCTATTTTGTTTTTTGAGAAAAAAAATCTGGTCTGAACATGAGAAATGTTTTGCAACGAGAAATGCTGGATGATAAGAGCTAGAGATGAATACTATATTTCGAAGACATGCGAAATGTTTTCAAACCATTGACTGATGAGTTCAAGGATGCGTGATCACACACAGTTAATTATTTAAGTGTCCAAACACGTGAGAAGGACAAGCCAACTTGTCCAAGCATTTTAATGAAAATACCGACTAGCATTTTTTAAATTCGTGGTAGGTATGTCCAATTTAATTGTTTGTTCCATGTATATTTAATCATCTTCAGATTTGTCTTTCATTGGACTCCTACATTTTACATACTAGATGATACCCCGCGCGTTGCGGCGGAAAATTGTAATAATTAATTTCCAAGGAAACAAATGCCAATTGTATTATATACATGTGATAGAAAATAATGTACTAATGTGGAAGTGTCATGTATGCCTTATAACAATCTTGGCCACATTTAGATATCACACATTAAAAGATATTCTGGATTGCTATAACAATAAAATAAGTATGTTACATTTGTCGATATTCTGTAAATGCATGAGTAGAATTTGGCGATCACCAAATGTTCTTTTTGAAGAACAATCGGGAACCTTCAAACCTGAAAAAAAGATACATCACATGAAGCCCTCGTATGACAGAAAAAGGGAAACTTAGCATCCAAGACTTGTCCTGGCCCTCCAATTCAGTCTAAATGCTGCCAGAAATGTTAGATGTATACCATATGAAACAAAAAGAAAATGCTATCAGTAACTATTTGGGGGAAGAGGGATCACACTTGAAACCATATCCTCGTTAATCTGTCTATTTGTGTGCTCTTAATTTTATTTATTGTTACTCCTTATGTCTGCGATGATATAACACTTGAAACCGAAAATGGTAGTTTGAGCTTTGCTGAAAAAACAATCTGGAAAGAATAGCTGATCAGAGAAAATAAATTGAAAAAATGCATCAAGATTAGATAATCAAATGAGTGGTCTTCTTTACCTGGTCCTTGATGTGTGAAGTAACCATCAGGAGCTCCTTGTCTGCAGAAAAAGTACAGAAAATCTAAGCAAGATAACATAGCCTACTAACTTTATCTAATGGAAAAGAGGAAGCAAACTGAAGGGTTGCTTTGAGCAGATTGCACATCGAAGATATGCGTGGTGTTGAACTAAAATGTAGCATGCGGAACGTCTATGCATTCTTCGGTGTGAAAAAGCTTGCGAATCATATTTCATCTCATTTTTAGCCTCTTTCTGAGTTTGCGTGAAAGAATTAAAATTCAATCCCTGCTTGAGTGGATGAATCCACGCATAAATCAGTAAGGAAAGTCACTATTTGTTGATTTAGATCTTCAGTACAAAACTACAAATGCCTATCAAAATAGATTAAACTCTTCCTTTTCAGAAAAAGGTAGGCTCAACCAATTCAAGCAAGATGCATTTGGTTACGATAAAAAAACACTATTGTAGCTTTAAATTATTGTCCAATAATACAACACTAAGCAATGCAAAGCAAAGGCATATAAACTATTAAGTTCCATTTTGGAGTGAAGGGCATATTATGAGATTGAAGGGCACATTAGTTAAACAGTTCAGTTTCCGAATTCTTAAGATTTGGGTTAGTCTGTTGCTCCTCTTAAAAGAGACTCCTCACGGTTTCTTCTCCCATAGGAAATTGCTTACTTTCTGATAAATAAAACATACATACATGAATAAAGTAGTTGGAAGGATACACCAGACATACTCACTGAATTGATCGCAATTCTACAACACTGAGAAACTGCATAAAACGTTACAACACTTGCCTTTGTGGGGAGTACTTCATAGTTTCACACTCATTAGCTTCGCATTAGACATGATTGAATGGAACGCTGGATGCAAGTCAAGATGGCATTATGCTAGTTCATTCTTTCTGAAACTCTTCTAATAATGTTGGCCTGAACATCACACAAGCCAGCTATCTGAGTTTTGCACTTCCGCAGAAGGGAAAACCATGGTACATCCGTCAGGCAACAACATCAGTACAACTATAATTACAAAGTAATGCATCTAAATAATATACTTCCAATCCCTTGGTGCCCCAGATTCATAAAAAAAATTGAAGGGTGGATGCGAGGCTAATTAAAGACTGAGTAGTGAGCCCCTACCTTGGTTACCGTCGGCTAAAGGTCTGAACAGGTCAACAACGTTGTGCTGTTTGTCAGGCACGGCTGTGGCAGCACCTTCAGGAGGCCAACGGCGCCGTGGAAGGTTGAGGACGGGCATGTTAGAGAGAGAGAGAGAGAGGAGGCTCCAGTCAGGCGCAGGTCGGAGGATCCACTTGCGCTGGAGGTTGTGTCACCGAGAGGGGCCCGGGAGTCGTCGCGCATGGAGGTGGCCCAAGTTGGGCATGCCTAAGCTGCAAGGTATCGGCGGGGTCCCGATGCGTGCCCTGGTACTTTCATCGTGGATCCGGGTCCCTGCCCGGCGTCGCACCATTGAGGCTGAAAAGAAAGCAACTCCATGGTTCAATTTCAACAATAATTCTGGTGGAACTGACCAAAACCAATCTCTCTCCAATGGAGCTCCCTTGGCAGGTAGAGTCAGAAACGGGAGGTAAAAGGACTGCTGCTCCAGGGGAGTCGTCTCGACGAACAAAACGGGTGCCGGGGAAGACGCAGAGATCGGCTCCCAACCGTCGGGGAGAAATTGATGTTCTTTTTTTCTGGCGGAGATGGCGGTCGATCTGGCGGAGATGGTGGTTGATCGGTTTATTTTTCTTTCGGGGAACAGAAGAGTTCGTGGCTTTTATTACGGCAGGAGGTCGTTCGGTATTAGCTCGTTGTCGCTGGTAATGGAACGCACCGAGGTGACGACGTGGCATGCGTTATGCATGTGCAGAATTGCTGATCTGAGTGGGCCGGTGACGTGGAGATTGCATGTTGAGAGAGCATTGACGTGGCATCAATGCTGATGTGGACAATGCACATGTAGAGAGAATTGCTATAGTGGGGAGCAACTTCTTAAGAATGGTAGATGAAGGAATGGCAAGACCGGGACCTCTCCAATATACTCTGTTTGGACATCCAGAGGATCACTCATGGAGACTAATGGATGTTCATCTTCCAGAACAAGCAGACAGGTGACTTATCTATTTCTGCCCATAGGAATCTCATACCTTTTGACTGTTTGCTGTCTCAGTTTGTTGTTTTATTTTCTGATTCATTGTGTCTGCATCTATTAGTCCATGCATGCTTTGAATCTTTTCAATGACATTTCCTTAGCACATATACGTACAAACAATTCAAGGCTAACATTTAGCACACAGTGTTTTAAGAGGTTATGCATTTTCCGAGCAAGACGTTGATTACATACAGCAATATCATCAACTCATCATCGATGTACAGTTAGTTGTTTATCAGAAGTTTAATTCTGGCCTTGTTATTATTTGTAACTACTAGCTGGATACCCATTCCAAACAACAATAAACACCTCTTCCCCACCCCCCCCCCCCCCCCCCCAGACTGCCATACACCCGTCCGGGCATCTTCCTCCTTGTTGTGCATCCCCTTCTCCACCCTTATCCTTGCTAACTGATTGTGTGTTTGGTTCCTGCACGAGCTTGGTCCGTTCCGTCAGATACAGTATCTTTATCTTTTTTGTGTTTGATTACGTACACAAGTTCTCCAGTCAAGCCTGAAAGTTGGCCGTGGAGAAACGCTTAAATCGTCTATTTCTCCAGGGCCAGCCGCGCATGCCCTATGGGGCAGGCTACCTCTCGTCCTCTCTTCACTCATGCAGAACGTAGCCAAACCAAGCAGCAGGCATTTTTGGAGGTTACAACAGATATGACTGTTACCAAAGTGATGTTGGCAACCAAACATTTCTCAAGTGTATTTTTCATCCTGCGTCCCTTTCCACCTGCCTCTCAGGCTTGGCGCAACTATAATTTGGATATGGTCTTCACATTTACTTCCATACATGTCAATGTAATTGACAAGCTACATCCAAAGAATGCCATTGCCAGCCCTGTTGAAGAAATTCAGGACCTTTTTCGGACTACAAAATATCCAGATTTGCACAGTTAAAATTATACAACTGGATGTGCAAGACTGAATAAAAGACGATGCTGGCATAGCTTTGCATTTCAAAAGAATCAGCGTAGGGAAACATATATTTGTGTAGAGGCCTATAAGGATCTTCTGCTACCCAAAATAGAGGATACAGACTAAAATAAGTACATATATATACAAAATCACGTGACTCCTATGCTCATTGATCCAGGCTGGCCATAACAGGGCTTCCGACTTCTTCTTTGAGAAAGGCTTTCTACTGTTCTTAATGATGCCTTAAACAGTAATCTCTGAAATATCCTATGGCATTACGGGGTATACAGATTCTTGCACCTTCAACCTTATGTTGTTAATTTGTTATTACCTTAGTAGAAGCGGACAGCAAGAATAAGTGTGCAATTCACAAAATGAAAACAGTCATGATTCAACAGTAAGTGTGCCTCCAAATTTTCTGTTACTTTCTTGAACACATCCATGCCTAGCAATCCAACAAGACTTAGCAATGCATGCTATATAATCACATGTTGACATATGTTAGCCATTTGTCCCAAATAACCTGAATACCATATGACAAGTTCAACAATAATATTGGAGGACAAAAATATGTGACTAATTTGACTGAGTAGTATCAGACACCAAGCTGTGGTATAACGCCTGCTTAATCATGAAAACCAAAGATCTTTGTATGGAATAGCCAAAAAGGACCTTCTTCTGTTTGTTTGCAACAAATCTCTGCATATATGAAGCATTTATTAGGCCTACAATGGCACATTTGCACACTGCATCCATACAGAGAACCGAGTCAATCATATATATGCATTAGTTTGGTTGTGTAAATCTGTAATTTGGCGGCGCAAAAATAGGTCAGCAGAAAAGGGACAAACAACATACAGAACCCATACGCATAATGAGGTAGTGAAAACGTAGCTGTTGTTTCTATGTATATGAATTACTTAGCCTGGTTGGAGTTCTGTATGGATGCCATTCAGAGCGTTCTCATGCATCCATGCCTCTTCGCACTTTGAAATCCAGCCGGGAACCACAGAATCTGAAATGTTCAATTTAGATATACAATAATAGGTTGCAGAATTAACAAGAGCTAAGATTCTGACCTTTTAGTCTATTTATTTATTCCAGAAAATTTGATTTGGCAGGCAAAACATTATCAGAAAGATGAGCCAGTTATCTGTGGTGAACGAAATGAACTCTTCATTTTGACTTTTACATTTACTGATTGAAACATTTGGTCAGTGTTGATTACCCATGCAAGTGCCTGACCGGGAACATCAAACTTTCTGGTCCACACATGATTGCTTACACATTAACGAGCACTCTTCTATTCCCTCAACTTCTGACGAATCAGACTGTCGTTAACCCTGAATTTTCTTTTACACAATCTTTGCTTCTATCGAGGAGTGTTCCCATACCCTCACTGAAGAAAGGCAACTAGTAACTCACAGACTCTCAGTGCATCCAGCAGGAGCGAGGGGATTGGGGGAGATGGGGCTTGGGACCTGTGTCTGTGGGTCGTGGCTGTTTGCTTTTTCCCCGGGGTTTTTCTGCTGTTTTTGTTGAGCGGGGATGGGACAAGGGGTGGACTGGTTTTGCAGGAGAGTGCGAGGGATATGGATCCATTAAGACCGCAGACTCCCCTTTGTAGTAAAGATAAGAGAAACTGCTAAGATAACTGTACCGAACATAGTAGTAATAGTATTCATCTCTGGGGAAGCAGGGCATGTGCAACTTGTCAAGCAGCACTTGGTAGTTTTGTAACTTTATAATCCAAATGTACTCCCATCACTACATGTACATGCTGCTAAATGCTTGTTTGCCGTAGTGATATGGTGGATCTGAGATGAGGATACAAGGGAATCAGGCTACCTCTAGTGTAAGAAAGTAAAGATCAGCAAAAAGAAAAAGTTAATTCTTGTTGCGTTTCATTCACCCAAGTTGGCACTATAATACTCCCACAGCGGTCACGCTAGGCACTTGACAGTTAGTTCACCTAAGATAAGTAGCTTAAACCAGGCTTTAACAGCTAACGAGAAACTACAAGGAAATGATAAATGACATGTATAATCGTTCCGCTGGCTACACTTGGTCACTCCTGAACTGTGGATGAACTTTGAGTGAAGGTGGCAACGCGATTGCCTGCATCGTCTTGGAGGGCTCAGTACCTTGAGGTATCGAGCAGACGGTGTCCTCTCATGGCCTCTGAGAGCATCTTGAGCTGCATCATCATCCCAGAGTTGGTAATGTATCAAACGTGCGCCTCCTCGACGATGGTGCCAACTCTGATCAGGAGATGCTGCAACCTCTCCACCACCTTCTCCTCTGATCATGCATGGCTGGAGGAGTGGTAACTGTTCATCAGGAAGGAGATGAACCGACTTACAAGTTCACCTGTAAGTGCAGATATGGCAACCTTCATGGCCAGGATTCATGACATAGCTGCTTGTTGATCTCTGGTCAAATTTAACTAAGCTGGCCTCTGCCAAGTCTTGAAGTATTCATGCATTTAAACAAACTATCCCTGAATGAGTTGGTGGGTGAAAGACATGGAGCAGTTTAGAGGCCCAAAGGCGTTACCGGGACCTGTCAACTTTCCAAGCAGCTTGGGAAAGAATTAACCAACCAGTATTTGTAATGTTCACGATAGGTCCAAATCAGTTATTGTCCCGTTGCAAAATGTATATTTAATCGTCTTTGCAATTTTCTTTGGTTGGACTTTTACATTTTACGTACGAGGGAATGGCATCCCATATACGTGCAGTCTACTATTGCAAGGTTTGACCATGGACATTGTCTGGGTTTTTAACAGATAACTTCAGTGGAGAGAAGCAGCGCACAGCTCATTGACAAAATATGGGCCCCTTTATCTTTGTCAGTGAGAGTCACAACTCTATACCTTAGTAATTTTTCTGAGCACATGTAACTAGCTTGTTTCCACATTTGCTCCTTTTGTCAGAACCTATCAATCTCTGTATGGCTTATCTTGTGCTAATTCAGTTTTCAATCGGAATTGTTGCACCGTGTGCATTTTTAGATTCCAGGCTTTACCTGAATGGCAAAAATGGGAAAGCAAATACTGTGATCAAACTTGGTTTTGTTATTAAAAAACTAAAAGTAGTCGCCCTACAAGAAATTGTTTGTACCCCCTGTACATTTGCTCCATGTACTGAGTATGGTCAGAACAGTTACCAAAGCACAAGACAGTCTAAAATTTACGAAAAAAATGCTTCATTATTGTGGTCGAAAATCGAACAGGAAGGCCTCAAGGAGGACCGAGTGATCCAAAACGAATTCTCTGCCAAAGATTTGCTGGAGCTATATACTTCTGCAGCAGTCACATTAGGCACTTGGCAGTTAGTTCAGATAAGACTAGCGGCTTAAACTGGGCTTAAACAGCAAACTAGAGACAACAAGGAAATGGTAAATGACGAGTAGAATCATGCCGTTGGATACACTTGGGCACTCCTGAACCGTCGGTGAACCTTGAGTGAAGGCGGCAAAGCAAGCGATGCTTTTCTCCTGTTTTGGTCAGCTTCAAATTTAAAGTGTGTTCTGAATGTTCAGAAGTTCCAGAATCCATAAACTAGACAACACTTGAATAAATATTCTTTTGTTATTTCAGTTAAGTTTTCTCACCTTCCTATATGGATCAGGATTCATTCAATGGTGCGAGATGATGTTGTTTGTTATCTAGAAAGTGCAGGGGGGTTTGGTGGATTGGATAGAACAAAATTTTATTTATAATTGAGATCTCCAACTCATTTAGTTGAATGGTACTCCCTCCGATCCAAAACCACGACACTTATTTTTGATCGGAGGGAGTGTATAATCACTCCATAAAATGGTTTCTCCATGGCCACTTGAACACATCTATTTGGCATGTAATGTAAAAAAGTACCAAGGGTCACATTACACGAGTTCTGAACAAAATTAGATTAGCACTCCTTGCCGCTTTCTCACCTTCTTCATGTGTATCCTGAGCATGACTTGTAACAAAGTGAGCAAATGAGTTATGAGGGGGTATCCATGATTCCCATGAAAATAAAACTAAGTCTTCTTTCGGTCTAACATTAGGAATGCTAGCAATTACCCAGATGTTTCACTTGGCGATTCCTTCTTGATTGAAACATTAACTGTATGGCGTGTTGTGCTAAGTGGAGTCCAATATGTCAATACTCTTCCTCATCCTCGTCTGATTCCACCAAGGACGCTGTCGGAGTCTTCGTCTTCTGATTCAGACTCGGGCTCAGCAGCAGAAGGCTCGTACCCCTGGTCTGATTCCTTTGTTTCCTCTGCCCCGGAATCGCTTGCCTCCATGTTCAGGAACTCCCAGCCACCATCGTCAACAAACTTCTGAGGATCATCAATGATAGTCTTCAGGATAGGACGCCAGTTCAGATACAGCCTGCTCTCATAGTACTTGAGATCGGTGGTGTCAATCCACTCCTTTATCGCGTCAAGTGAGGTTGACTGGATGGAGTCGATGCGGAGAACATCCTTCTTGAAGTCGTTGAACACGATAGCCATGTCAAATTTCTTTGTTCCAAAGCCCACCCTCTCCAGATTAACAATCTCTATCTCACCCAGGGTCACCACTAGGAAAGGAGTCTCAATTAGCTCAACCAAACAAGTTGAAGTTGGAATGATGAAAGCTGAAGCTTTATACGGAACCCCATGGAATCCAAGCTCTCTAAGAGGGATATGGAACTCCAGATCAAGCCCCTTGAACTGTGGTTGCGACCAGTGGTCATTAACCTTGTTGATATAGTTCTGGAACTCCATGGTTGATTCTGTTCTTCCGGTCCCTCTCACGCCGCTCTTCTTCAATCTCATCAGGATCAAGGGCTGATCTCCTTCTGCCACCAACAGTTTGAACAACATCCATCACTTCAACATGATATGATTGTGCAATGGATATGTAGGAGGGTAATCATTTCTTTCTCTGCCGGCTGGAAAAAAACATATGTTCTATATTCCCGTACATGATATCCATACGCTCATCAGCCCTTGAAGTAGAACATCTGAAACCATTAACATGGGCCTGAAGAGTTCCTGTCAGCTTTCTCCCACGACCACCAAATGCAGGCCGTATCCACACATCATTAAGCCTCATTTGCTTTGTTTTGGTGCTTTGATTGCTGGAGTTTTTCCTGAGTAACAAGGGTGCTTGCTTGCTGGAGTTTCTCCTGAGTAACAAGGGTGGCCCTCTCTGGCTCCCTTGAAGCTACTTGCCTCCTCAATGTTTTGATCTGCTGCACAACTTCACTGCTATGCCGTGGATCCTTTGAGCGTAATGTAATCATTTTCAAGTAGATAGCTCCTTGAGCCTTGTCAAACATTTGAGAATGGCATGCCAGGTACTCCCTCCGTTCCGAATTACTTGTCGCTCAAATGGATGTATCTAGCATCAAAATAGTGTTAGATACATCCACTTGAGCGACAAGTAATTCAGAACGGAGGGAGTACATTAAAGAAAATGCGGATAGTGCAGGTGTGGTTGCCCTAGTGGCTTGTCACACTCTTAACAGTAGAAACATGGAAAGGGATCATGCTGCCATAAATAGGTAAGAGAACACCTTCATTCCTCTGATCCACCTGTATCACCAACTCTCTCGAATAGGGCACATCATTCACATTCTTTTATGCAGCAAGCTCATTTGAAGACCTAGAAGGAAGAACCAGAACCACCCCCATCAAGCCTTCTAGAAGTCTCTGCATTCTTTTGACGAGCCAGTTCAGCCTGGTGCTGTCTCTGGAGCTCTTCCTTGGACATCCATCTCCGGGTTGTCTGATCGAAGTGTCGCCATGGATGGTAGTGCTTCCAGGCTATTTGACTCAACCTAAGCCCGCTCCGGCTTCGGAACTTCCTCCTCATCATTAAATGAATAGGCAACATCTTTAACAGCCTTGGAGCAATTGGTCAAGATCTCTGCAGTCTTGTCACTAACTTAAGCTGTATCAGCTAATAACTTAAAGAACTGCTTTGTCTTCTCATTGTTTGTTTCTGCCTGTATATTACTCAAACACTGCAACTGCAGCCTTAAAAACTGCAGACATCTGATTGCCTGGTTTACATGCTGCTAAAGCAGCTTCCTGGGCTTTCAAAAGTGTCTAATACGCCCTACTCTCTGCTGGGGTAGTATCTACCAGAAATGTTCTGGCAACATTGGAAAGGATCAATAATAACCTTCTCTGTGTCATACATCAATGACAAGTGTGAGACTTTTCTCTCCTCATCAATAACCTTCTCCATGGTCGGTACCACAAAGTTTTTCATTAGAGATGAAGTTAGGCAAGCAGTCTTTTTCACACATATGATCTTTGTGGCACCTTCGACGGCAAAAATCTCAGGAAACCCGTGTGTTACGTCTGCAAGTTGTACACAGATCCAACAGATAACTTTTCTGCCCATGTTTCAAGGAGCTTACCCTCAGGTGCCTCTTTTGCAATGTGACCAACAACTTAAGTGTCAGATTTCGACTGAGCACAAACAACACGCAGTATTATCATCCATCAGGTCAATGCCATCCCCATTCTTGCTTTTCACATGCAAGACAATATCAGAACCAAAACAGCCTCATTTGCAGCAGCATCCTTGATGGTTCCAATGAGATTTTGCGTTCTTCTGGCTGCATAAGAAATGTATCTGCTTCTGCATGAAGACAATTATGGTTTCTGGAAATTCATCATATCCAAGTAACCAAACATCCAGAGCTGTGGATTTCAAATGACGGAGATCCTCAGAAGGAGGCGGAGTCGCAATTGCAATGGCATCAGAAGAAGCCCAAAGATCAGACTTATTTTCGTTCCAATGGTCATAAAACACGTTAAGCCTCCTACTGAAGGTCTCTAGATTGATTGTATGGGCTGCTCCTGAGCCTAATTTTTCTTTACTATTATCTGCCATCTGTACCATGAAGCCAACTGCAGGAAAATTGATGATAATTAGCTAGTGCAATCGTCCGAAAAATACCAGTTACAGGATTTGGTATGCATGTAGCTAAAACTTTTTATAAGCTAGCTAGTAGTAAAATGAGAATCAATGGCATCAAATTCATAGCACTGACAAAACGGGTGACATTTACGTACGTGGTCTAGAGCCTTATGCAAATGCATTTGCTTAGATATTATGATGATTTTTTTCGTGGCTTGTGTTCTCGATGACAAGACACGGCAAGCAGATGTAGGCCAGAAGATGATGATGGTTTAACCTTTGTATGCAGCCTGCCAGGGATACCAAAATCATCGAGCTTTACCTGCTTTGCAATCGAGGTGACCATTCTTACCAGTACGTACTTGTTATGCATGAACCTAGCGTGCAATTTGGATGTCATATACTGGAGTACCAATTTGTGGAAAGAGAGAGAGAGGAAAAAGAAAAGTAATGTGAAGATGAGAAAAGTTTTGGAGTGGAGAAATGCTTGCTGGATGCTAGAGATGGAGATGAACACCATAGTCTATTTTGAACAGTTTGATGTGTCAGCTTGTTATTTTGATTTTTCTGATTCAATTTTGTCTGCATATATGTATTCTAGGTCCATGCATGCATGTTTTGAATTTTGAGTCGTCTTTGCTTAGCAGATGATACACACATAGATAGATAGAAACACCTCAAGGTCATTGCTTATATATGATGACACATAATAATGGCAAGAGTAAAAAGAAGAGGCGGCAAATAATTCAAGGTCGGTCGACATTGGTTAATAATGCATATGATAGATGATGGTTTGCCCTCCCGTGCGGGCGGAGCCATGGTGGTGCCTATCACACGACCCGGTTGGATCGACCTCAAGGGGGGGCTAGCGTGCAAGGGCAAAATCACACGAGCAAAGTTGGGGACATTCAGAAGTGTCCATCAGTGTACAATGTAGATAGCTCTATTACATTCAGAAGTGCAATAAAAATACAAAGGGATGGGGAAAATAGAGACTGATGAATGAATACAAATTAGGACTTTGGCAAAAATGAATGGAATTCCAGTGTGAACATTCCGATAATTAAATTGAGAAAAATAAGCTCACTCACGAGAGTGCAGCACTACATATATAGATTTGTAACTCTATATATTGCTCAATAGCTCGGCATCTCCTTCCCCCATCTCCGTGAGCTGGGCATCTGCAGCGTCGTCATGGAGGCCGGGGACATCGACTTTGTCGTCGCCAAGAGCCCCGTCCTGGAGACCCTCAACATCCATGGATGCAACAAGGGGCTGCGCCTTCGCCTCGTCAGCCAGAGCCTCCGGTGCGTCCAAGTTTGCAGCTCTTTTCTGGAGGACATTGCCGTGGTGAAGGCTCCTCGCCTCGAGCGGCTCATCCTGGAGGGCTTTCGGAGCAACGCCGGTGGCTTGTGCACCAGAGTCAGGATTGGCGACGCTCCCAAGCTACACGCATTAGGAATCTTGGAGCCAGGGAGCACCATACTAGAGATCCGAGACACCATCGTCATGGTACATACATCTCCTGTCTGCAGTTTGTTCAGTTAGCAAAATGTCCGGTTGATGGAGGTCCATGACTAAATGTGTGACTTTTTTTTTGTTCAATCGGGTTCATTTCAGGCCGGGATAAAGGCGAGCCCAAGCACCATGGCCACCGGCATCAAGGTCCTGAGTCTGAATGTGCGTTTCGGAAACCACACGGATGCCAAGATGGTTCCCTCCTTCCTCGGATGCTTTCCCAATTTGGAGGCACTCCACATTATTGTAAGTTCTTTACATTTCATGTTTTAGTTGCGATCGACAATGATATCAAGCACATGAATAGTTGAGTGAGATCTCTGGTGATACTAACAAACATGGGGAACTGCATAGTGCATACACGGTATCAATTTCTGATCTTTCACGTGTGGGCTACTTGGTAGTTATTACTTTATGCTAATTTCACGTGTGAAAATATTGATCGTTGATTTGCATTGCTTTGTCTGAGTCAATGATCATAAATGTCAAGCATTCCATTTATTATCAGCCGTCAGGTTTTCTCTTCTTACACCCACTAACCTTTGGAAAGCAACCTCCACCATTAGGGCCTGTATTTCAGCTGTCAAGTCTGCAACTTATATATAATTATCTTGCTCAATCCTGCCTACAGTTTTCTGGTGATCTGTGTGACATTATCACAGTGCCATGTTAGTTCTTTGGTACTAGACCATATCATGACATGAGTTATGTCTGCTTAACTAATTGCACAGTTCTTCTTAGGCTTCCATTTATTCTTAGCCATCAGGTCTTCTCTGCACATACTAAAAGTGACTAGAGTTCAGAATGATAATTCTCGGGGTTGCATGTTAATTTCAGTTTGTTATGACATTTGTTATGAATTCTGGGGGTTGCACATTGCTGCCTACAATTTGTTGGAGGTCCGTGTAGCATGCCATAATGCCATATTGATGCTGGTAAATTGTGCACGTGTTAGGAGAGCTACACTGCAGCTTAATTTGTTATACATGAACCGTGATCATGAGGCCACCGTAGTTGCTGTTTATCTGTACTACTAGGATAGTTGGTACTTTGTCCAGCTTCATGCATCTCATATCTCTCTCATATATCAGAACCCACATTTAGGTATGCATGTTGTTTGTTTCACGGGACAATATCTGCCGCTTTTGAAGCGCTGTGTGTGTGTACCAGCATTATATACTCACCATGATTCATCATAGCTGAACTATGAGTGATGTAATTGTTTTTTTTCTTGCAGTCTGAAAAATGTGATCATCAAGCTGGCAGTGCCAGGATGAACCTCAACTTCTGGAAGCAGGCCAAGCCCACCGAAAGCGTCAAGTCGTGTATCAAGGTGTTCTCTTACAGAGAATTCCGAGGGGAGCTTGGGGAGGTTTCCTTCCTCAAGTTCTTCTTCCGGAACACGAGGGTGCTGAGGACTGCGTCCATCTCCATGGCTAACCAGAGCTTCACGACATTCTCGATGGATGAGGCGACTCGTAAAGCGCAGGAAGCTTCTAACAACATGGCCAGCAGGTCCTGCGAAATGGTGCTTCTCGGGAGCACAGGTCCTGAAGGAGGTAGCCCCTGGAGCTTCAAGAGAGGGACGGTTTACTCCTTTGATGACCCTTTCTCAGCGGTGCAGATCCGCAACATAGCTTAATATCTGTATTTGCTTCTTTTGGTACCTGATTTTGGTGGTACTTACATTGCAGACTTTGTGTTAAATTCGTTGTCTGATCTTTGATGAGAATCAGAAATACTATGGACTGATGATAGCTTGGTTGCCTCTTTCCTGTAGTATATGCTCCTTGCAACTTTTTGATTGTGGCAGCATGTTTTAACTGTATTTTGTGGATCATGTCGTCCTGATCGCCATGCAGATCAATTATCATCAGAACTCTATGGTCTTTAGGCATGTATTGTTTTGATTATATATGTCCTTGAACTTCAGGAGGTACCTTTTTATTTCGGGCCTTACCTGCATGTCTGCTTGAACTTGTCAATATTATTTGATTTCTAATTTCACATTGCATTGATTCTTGACGTGCCAAAGAGGAAGCATACCGATAATTTTTTTTTGACTTAAGGATCCATTTATTTGCATATTGATCCTTTGACTTATTCTAGGTACATATGAACGACCTGCATGATTCTGTAAACCAACATGTGCTAATTTATTATCTCCATACATGCTCTGCTAGGTACACGCGAGAAAATCGCAAATTCAGGCCTCAAAAGTCTGGATCCCACAACAGTGCTATATGGAATGAGTTGATCTCATTTCTGCGATAATTGATAATGGTGCCCAGGCTCTTTTGCTCCCGTGAACAGTATATTCGAAAAAAAAGAGCAAAAAATTCAACAAAATCTGAACTTTTTACACATGAAAGATAGAGAATTTTCTAGGTGCGTGCAAAATTTCAAGGTGTTGGGACATTTCACGAGCTCATGGTGAAAGAAACAAAATTCGGTCTACACAGTGCACTTTTTGAAAGTTTCTTTGACAAGCCAAATTTGTTATTTTTGCCACGAGCTTGTCAAATGTCCAAACATCATGAAACTTTGCACGCACCTAGAAGATTCTCTCAACTTAAATGCGTAAAAATTTCAGATTTTTTTGAACATTTTTGCTATTTTTTTTTATATTACTGTTCATCGGCAGGTGCAACTGAGCCTTGGTGCAGAAACGCTGCAGTCTCTCCTTCCTATCTACAACAAGTAGTAGTTCTTAGCAACTGCTTGATTTTACAACAAAAATAACTTGATTTTTTCTCAAGATTAAAGTAACTTGATTTTACAGCAATGATTTTTCAGCTACTGCTCCATTTTGTTATACAGATCGATTTAGCAATCAATTTAACTACTCAAGGGATCTCTTAACGTTCAGTGTGGGCTAAGGAAATTGGAAAGATCTCTTTAATTGAAAAATTGTCTTACTTCAATAAATACTTGGCTGAAAAATCTGCAATGTTATTGTTTTTTTTTAAAGGAGGATGTACCCTCGGCCTCTGCATGTGGACGATGCATGCTGCCATATTATTAATTATTCACAAAGACCATATAAGGTGATACATCAATAAGCCTGAAGCCACCATCTTGGCAACGCTGTTGCTACTCCTATCCCCTTGATGAAGGTGTGCCGAATGTCCGGGCCTAATACCAAATAGACATCACACCAAAACCTAACATCTAAAGCCGGGTGTCCCATCCAAGCCACTACCTAGATTGGGTCCCACCTTGGTCTGGCATACTCCCAGTGAGCACCGCACGCTGCAAGGGCCGTCACCTCCATCTTCCCTCGGTCCATCCTCAGAGCAGAGCTGATGCACCGACCTTGCCAGGCCTCTCTGCCATCAACGCCACCATGACGCCAGACAACTTCCTCCTTCTGCGCGAGTCCATCTCCAGACGCGCCCATCGCCGAACCTCCGCGATGCCATGCCGCCGAGATCCGCCGTCGGCCTTATAGTAGATGTAACACCGCTCCTCCTTTTGTCCCCTCCAGCCAGCACGTGTTCCAAAATGATGCCCCCAGGAGGGACAACGGCATCGAAGGTGCCATCATCATCCGACCCGGTAGGCCCAGATCTAGGGTTTCCCCCGGAGCATCACGAGTGGGGCGCCATGACCTACAACAACGATGCCTCAAGAAGGGAACAACGTCATAGACGCCGCCATCGTCCGCCATAACCGTAGTCGGCGCGATTTTCACCGGAAATCACGGCCCCTCGAGCTCATAGCTGACTGAAACCGAACGGAGCTTCGTCGTGAAGACCAAAGCCGCCGTCGGTAGGGAGCCTCCAGCCGCCCCTCACCGGTCCTCCATGCGCCACCGGTTGCCACGCCGGGGCGGATCTGGACGGGACGCCAGACCCGTGGCTTCTGTCCACCCATCTCTAGGCATAGACTCCACCGAGGGGAAGAGCACCATGCCGACCATGGATCTGGCCGCCGCCGCACAGGCAACGGACGCCGCCCTGCCTGCTGCTCACGTATCCAACACTAGAGTCGCCCCTGTCGCCTCTGGGTGATCCCGTAGCCCCCACCATGTCCGGCCCTCCACGCGCAGGACGAGGCACACCGCCGCCAGACCTACCCACGCGCTGCCACGCCCCGGATGAACACGTCGCCGCCGCCCAAGGATGCATGCCCGCGCCGAGCCCTCGCGCGAGGAGAAGATGGGCCCCCGCCGCTGCCAGAACATACCGGGCTTTGCCCGGCGGCGCGGACCGGCGGTGGCGAGGGGAGAAGAGGGGCGGGGGGCTGAGGCGCCGGCGGCTAGGGTTGCCCCTCGGTCGCTCGCGGGGGGAGTAACGCGAGGGGACGCGCATCCTGCAATGTTCTTGTCAAAGCTCCTTTGTTCTTGCATATCCTGTTTGGCCTTCTGGCTCCTACATCCACTTAAAAAAAACATTCCTCTTGTACTCGTCCCCACCCATCACCTCATTGATGCACCTTCTCAACCCTTCCCTTCTCACCAAGTCCTCATTGTTGGGGAATGTTGTAGAAAACAAAAAATTTCCTACGGTTTCACCAAGATCGATCTATGAGTTCATCTAGCAACGAGTCATCGGATGCATCTACATACCTTTGTAGATCGCGAGCGGAAGCGTTCAAAGAACGTGGATGAAGTAGTCGTACACAACGTGATCCGAATCACCGATGACCAAGCGCCGAACGGACGGCACCTCCGCGTTCAACACACATACGGAGCGGATGACGTCTCCTCCTTCTTGATCCAGCAAGGGGGGAGGAGAAGTTGATGAAGATCCAGCAGCACGACGGCGTGGTGGTGGATGCAGGGAGTCACCGTAGCAGGGCTTCGCCGTGTACTACGAAGGAGAGAGGTGTAGCAGGGGAGAGGGAGGCGCCAGGGATGCAGGGTGCGGCTGCCCCCCTCCCCCCTCCCTTTATATAGTCCCCTAGAGGGCGTCGGCCCTAGGAGATGGGATCTCCTAGGGGGGGCGCCGGCCAGGGCTGGAGTGGCCCCCAAGCCAAGGTGGGCCCCCCGCACCCCTAGGGTTTCAACCCTAGGCGCATGGGGTCCCCACTTTGGCCCATGGGGCCCTCCGGGATGGGTGGCCCCACCCGGTGGACCCCCGGGACCCTTCCGGTGGTCCCGGTACAATACCGGTGACCCGAAACTTGTCCCTATGGCCAAAACAGCACTTCCTATATATAATTCTTTACCTCCGGACTATTCCGAAACTCCTCGTGACGTCTGGGATCTCATCCGGGACTCCGAACAACATTCGGGTTACTGCATATACATATCTTCACAACCCTAGCGTCACCGAACCTTAAGTGTGTAGACCCTACGGGTTCGGGAGAAATGCAGACATGACCAAGACGACTCTTCGGTCAATAACCAACAGCGGGATCTGTATACCCATGTTGGCTCCCACATACTCCACGATGATCTCATCGGATGAACCACGATGTCGAGGATTCAAACAACCCCGTATACAATTCCCTTCATCAATCGATATGTTACTTGCCCGAGATTCGATCGTCGGTATCCCAATACCTTGTTCAATCTCGTTACCGGCAAGTCACTTTACTCGTACCGTAATGCATGATCCCGTGACCAGACACTTGGTCACTTTGAGCTCATTATGATGATGCATTACTGAGTGGGCCCAGTGATACCTCTCCGTCATACGGAGTGACGAATCCCAGTCTTGATCCGTGTCAGCCCAACAGACACTTTCGGAGATACCCGTAGTATACCTTTATAGTCACCCAGTTACGTTGTGACGTTTGGTATACCCAAAGCACTCCTACGGTATCCGGGAGTTACACGATCTCATGGTCTAAGGAAAAGATACTAGACATTGGAAAAACTCTAGCAAACAAACTACACGATCTTTATGCTATGTTTAGGATTGGGTCTTGTCCATCACATCATTCTCCTAATGATGTGATCTCGTTATCAATGACATACAATGTCCATAGTCAGGAAACCATGACTATTTGTTGATCAACGAGCTAGTCAACTAGAGGCTTACTAGGGACATGTTGGCGTCTGTTATTCACACATGTATTACGATTTCCGGATAACACAATTATAGCATGAATAAAGACAATTATCATGAACAAGGAAATATAATAATAATGCTTTTATTATTGCCTCTAGGGCATATTTCCAACAGTCTCCCACTTGCACTAGAGTCAATAATCTAGTTACATTGTGATGAATCGAACACCCATGGAATTCTGGTGCTGATCATGTTTTGCCCTAGGGAGAGGTTTAGTCAACGGATCTGCTACATTCAGGTCCGTATGTAGTTTACAAATCTCTATGTCTCCATCTTGAACATTTTCACGAATGGAGTTGAAGCGACGCTTGATGTGCCTTGTCTTCTTGTGAAACCTGGGCTCCTTGGCAAGTGCAATAGCTCCAGTGTTGCCACACAAAAGCTTGATCGGCCCCGACGCATTGGGTATGACTCCTAGGTCGGTGATGAACTCCTTCACCCATATTGCTTCATGTGCTGCCTCCGAGGCTGCCATGTACTCCGCTTCACATGTAGATCCCGCCACGACGCTCTGCTTGCAACTGCACCAGCTTACTGCCCCACCATTCAAAATATACACGTATCCGGTTTGTGACTTAGAGTCATCCAGATCTGTGTCGAAGCTAGCGTCGACGTAACCCTTTACGACGAGCTCTTCGTCACCTCCATAAACGAGAAACATTTCCTTAGTCCTTTTCAGGTACTTTAGGATATTCTTGACCGCTGTCCAGTGTTCCTTACCGGGATTACTTTGGTACCTTCCTACCAAACTTACGGCAAGGTTTACATCAGGTCTGGTACACAGCATGGCATACATAATAGAACCTATGGCTGAGGCATAGGGGATGACACTCATCTCTTCTATTTCTTCTGCCTTGGTCGGACTTTGAGCTGAGCTCAATTTCATACCTTGCAACACAGGCAAGAACCCCTTCTTAGACTGATCCATATTGAACTTCTTCAATATCTTCTCAAGGTATGTGCTTTGTGAAAGACCTATGAGGCGTCTCGATCTATCTCTATAGATCTTGATGCCTAATATATAAGCAGCTTCTCCAAGGTCCTTCATTGAAAAACTCTTATTCAAGTAGGCCTTGATGCTGTCCAAGAGTTCTATATCATTTCCCATCAAAAGTATGTCATCTACATATAATATGAGAAATGCTACAGAGCTCCCACTCACTTTCTTGTAAACGCAGGCTTCTCCATAAGTCTGCGTAAACCCAAACGCTTTGATCATCTCATCAAAGCGAATGTTCCAACTCCGAGATGCTTGCACCAGCCCATAAATCGAGCGTTGGAGCTTGCACACCTTGTCAGCATTCTTAGGATCGACAAAACCTTCCGGCTGCATCATATACAATTCTTCCTTAAGGAAACCATTAAGGAATGCCGTTTTGACGTCCATTTGCCATATCTCATAATCGTAGAATGCGGAAATTGCTAACATGATTCAGACGGACTTCAGCTTCGCTACCGGTGAGAAAGTCTCATCGTAGTCAACCCCTTGAACTTGTCGATAACCCTTAGCGACAAGCCGAGCTTTATAGATGGTCACATTACCATCCGCGTCTGTCTTCTTCTTAAAGATCCATTTATTTTCTATGGCTCGCCGATCATCGGGCAAGTCAGTCAAAGTCCATACTTCGTTTTCATACATGGATCCTATCTCGGATTTCATGGCTTCTAGCCATTTGTCGGAATCCGGGCCCGCCATCGCTTCTTCATAGTTCGAAGGTTCACCATTGTCTAACAACATGATTTCCAAGACAGGGTTGCCGTACCACTCTGGTGCGGAACGTGTCCTTGTGGACCTTCGAAGTTCAGTAGTAACTTGATCTGAAGTTTCATGATCATTATCATTAACTTCCTCTCTAGTCGGTGCAGGCACCTCAGGAACATTTTCTTGAGTTGCGCCTTTTTCCGGTTTAAGAGGTAACACTTCATCAAGTTCTACTTTCCTCCCACTTACTTCTTTCGAGAGAAACTCTTTCTCTAGAAAGAATCCATTCTTGGCAACAAAGATCTTGCCTTCGGATCTGACGTAGAAGGTATACCCAACAGTTTCTTTCGGGTATCCTATGAAGACGCATTTTTCCGACTTGGGTTCGAGCTTTTCAGGTTGAAGTTTCTTGACATAAGCATCGCATCCCCAAACTTTTAGAAATGACAACTTATGTTTCTTCCCAAACCATAATTCAAACGGTGTCGTCTCAACGGATTTCGACGGAGCCCTATTTAAAGTGAATGCGGCAGTCTCTAAAGCATAGCCCCAAAAAGATAGCGGTAAATCGGTAAGAGACATCATAGATCGTACCATATCTAATAGAGTGCGATTACGACGTTCGGATACACCGTTACGCTGAGGTGTTCCAGGCGGCGTTAGCTGTGAAACTATTCCACATTTTCTTAAGTGTGTGCCAAATTCATGACTCAAGTATTCTCCTCCACGGTCTGATCGCAGAAACTTGATTTTCCTGTCACGTTGATTCTCAACCTCACTCTGAAATTCCTTGAACTTTTCAAAGGTTTCAGACTTGTGTTTCATTAAGTAGACATACCCATATCTACTCAAGTCATCAGTGAGGGTGAGAACATAACGATAGCCACCGCGAGCCTCAACGCTCATTGGACCGCACACATCAATATGTATGATTTCCAATAAGTTGGTTGCTCGCTCCATTGTTCCTGAGAACGGAGTCTTGGTCATTTTACCCATGAGGCATGGTTCGCACGTGTCAAATGATTCATAATCAAGAGACTCTAAAAGTCCATCTGCATGGAGCTTCTTCATGCGTTTGACACCTATGTGACCAAGGCGGCAGTGCCACAAGTATGTGGGACTATCATTATCAACCTTACATCTTTTAGTACTCACACTATGAATATGTGTAGCATTACGCTCGAGATTCATTAAGAATAAACCATTCACCATAGGAGCATGACCATAAAACATATCTCTCATATAAATAGAACAACCATTATTCTCGGATTTAAATGAGTAGCCATCTCGAATTAAACGAGATCCCGATACAATGTTCATGCTCAAAGCTGGCACTAAATAACAATTATTAAGGTTTAAAACTAATCCCGAAGGCAAATATAGAGGTAGCGTGCCGACGGCGATCACATTGACCTTGGAACCATTCCCGACGCGCATCGTCACCTCGTCCTTCGCCAGTCTCCGCTTATTCCACAGCCCCTGCTTTGAGTTACAAATGTGAGCAACTGCACAGGTATCAAATACCCAGGAGCTACTATGGGTACTAGTAAGGTACACATCAATTACATGTATATCACATATACCTTTTGTTTTGCCGGCCTTCTTGTCCGCTAAGTATTTGGGGCAGTTCCGCTTCCAGTGACCGCTTCCCTTGCAATAAAAGCACTCAGTCTCGGGCTTGGGTCCATTCTTTGGCTTCTTCCCGGCAGCTTGCTTGCCAGGCGCGGCAACACCCTTGCTGTCCTTCTTGAAGTTCTTTTTACCCTTGCCCTTCTTGAACTTAGTGGTTCTATTGACCATCAACACTTGATGTTCCTTCTTGACCTCTACCTTTGCTGATTTCAGCATTGCAAATACCTCAGGAATAGTCTTTTCCATCCCCTGCATATTGAAGTTCATCACAAAGCTCTTGTAGCTTGGTGGAAGCGACTGGAGGATTCTGTCAATGACCGCATCATCCGGGAGATTAACTCCCAGCTGAGTCAAGCGGTTATGTAACCCAGACATAGTGAGTATGTGCTCACTGACAGAACTATTTTCCTCCATCTTACAGCTAAAGAATTTGTCAGAGACCTCATATCTCTCGACCCGGGCATGAGCTTGGAAAACCATTTTCAGCTCTTCGAACATCTCATATGCTCCATGTCTCTCAAAACGCTTTTGGAGCCCCGGCTCTAAGCTGTAAAGCATGCCGCACTGAACGAGGGAGTAGTCATCAGCACGTGTCTGCCAAGCGTTCATAACGTCTTGGTTCTGTGGGACAGGCGGATCACCTAGCGGTGCTTGTAGGACATAATCTTTCTTGGCAGCTATGAGGATGATCCTCAGGTTTCGGACCCGGTCCGTGTAGTTGCTGCCATCGTCTTTCAGCTTGGTTTTCTCTAGGAACGCGTTGAAGTTGAGGACTACGTTGGCCATTTGATCTACAAGACATATTGTAAAGAATTTAGACTGAGTTCATGATAATTAAGTTCATCTAATCAAATTAATCAATGAACTCCCACTTAGATAGACATCCCTCTTCTAGTCATCTAAGTATAACATGATCCGAGTCAACTAGGCCGTGTCCGATCATCACGTGAGACGGACTAGTCAACATCGGTGAACATCTTCATGTTGATCGTATCTTCTATACGACTCATGCTCGACCTTTCGGTCTTCTGTGTTCCGAGGCCATGTCTGTACATGCTAGGCTCGTCAAGTCAACCTAAGTGTTTGCATGTGTAAATCTGTCTTACACCCGTTGTATGTGAACGTTTGAATCAAACACCCGATCATCACGTGGTGCATTGAAGCAACGAACTGTCGCAACGGTGCACAGTTAGGGGGAACACTTGCTTAAAATTATTATGAGGGATCATCTTATTCACTACCGTCGTTCTAAGTAAACAAGATGCAAAACATGATAAACATCACATGTAATCAAATAATAATAGTGACATGATATGGCCAATATCACACAGCTCCTTTGATCTCCATCTTGGGGCTCCATGATCATCTTGTCACCGGCTTGACACCATGATCTCCATCATCATGATCTCCATCATCGTGTCTCCATGAAGTTGCTCGCCAACTATTACTTCTACTACTATGGCTAACGCGTTTAGCAATAAAGTAAAGTAATTCACATGGCGTTTCTCAATGACACGCAGGTCATATAAAAGAATAAAGACAACTCCTATGGCTCCTGCCGGTTGTCATACTCATCGACATGCAAGTCGTGATTCCCATTACAATAGCATGAACATCTCATACATCACATATAGATCATTCATCATTCATCACAACTTTGGCCATATCATATCACAAAGCACTTGCTGCAAAAACAAGTTAGACGTCCTCTAATTGTTGTTGCAAGTTTTACGTGGCTGAATTAGGGTTCTAGCAAGAACGAATTCTTACCTACGTGAAAGCCACAACGTGATTTGTCAACTTTTATTTACCCTTCATAAGGACCCTTTTCATCGAATCCGCTCCAACTAAAGTAGGAGAGACAGACACCCGCCAGCCACCTTATGCAACTAGTGCATGTTAGTCGGTGGAACCAGTCTCACGTAAGCGTACGTGTAAGGTTGGTCCGGGCCGCTTCATCCCACAATACCGCTGAAGCAAGATAAGACTAGTAGCGGCAAGAAAGTTGACAACATCTACGCCCACAACAAATTGTGTTCTACTCGCGCAAGAAGAACTACGCATAGACCTAGCTCATGATGCCACTGTTGGGGAACGTTGCAGAAAACAAAAATTTTCCTACGGTTTCACCAAGATCGATCTATGAGTTCATCTAGCAACGAGTCATCGGATGCATCTACATACCTTTGTAGATCGCGAGCGGAAGCGTTCAAAGAACGTGGATGAAGTAGTCGTACACGACGTGATCCGAATCACCGATGACCAAGCGCCGAACGGACGGCACCTCCGCGTTCAACACACGTACGGAGCGGATGACGTCTCCTCCTTCTTGATCCAGCAAGGGGGGAGGAGAAGTTGATGAAGATCCAGCAGCACGACGGCGTGGTGGTGGATGCAGGGCATCACCGTAGCAGGGCTTCGCCATGTACTACGAAGGAGAGAGGTGTAGCAGGGGAGAGGGAGGCGCCAGGGATGCAGGGTGCGGCTGCCCCCCTCCCCCCCTCCCTTTATATAGTCCCCTAGGGGGGCGCCGGCCCTAGGATATGGGATCTCCTAGGGGGGCGGCGGCCAGGGCTGGAGTGGCCCCCAAGCCAAGGTGGGGCGCCCCCCCACCCCTAGGGTTTCAACCCTAGGCGCATGGGGTGGGCCTAGGGGGGCGCACCAGCCCACTATGGGCTGGTTCCCCTCCCCACTTTGGCCCATGGGGCCCTCTGGGATGGGTGGCCCCACCCGGTGGACCCCCGGGACCCTTCCGGTGGTCCCGGTACAATACCGGTGACCCGAAACTTGTCCCGATGGCCAAAACAGCACTTCCTATATATAATTCTTTACCTTCGGACTATTCCGAAACTTCTCGTGACGTCCGGGATCTCATCCGGGACTCCGAACAACATTCGGGTTACTGCATATACATATCTTCACAACCCTAGCGTCACCGAACCTTAAGTGTGTAGACCCTATGGGTTCGGGAGAAATGCAGACATGACCGAGACGACTCTCCGGTCAATAACCAACAGCGGGATCTGGATACCCATGTTGGCTCCCACATACTCCACGATGATCTCATCGGATGAACCACGATGTCGAGGATTCAAACAACCCCGTATACAATTCCCTTCATCAATCGATATGTTACTTGCCCGAGATTCGATCGTCGGTATCCCAATACCTTGTTCAATCTCGTTACCGGAAAGTCACTTTACTCGTACCGTAATGCATGATCCCGTGACCAGACACTTGGTCACTTTGAGCTCATTATGATGATGCATTACTGAGTGGGCCCAGTGATACCTCTCCGTCATACGGAGTGACGAATCCCAGTCTTGATCCGTGTCAACCCAACAGACACTTTCGGAGATACCCGTAGTATACCTTTATAGTCACCCAGTTACGTTGTGACGTTTGGTACACCCAAAGCACTCCTACGGTATCCGGGAGTTACACGATCTCATGGTCCAAGGAAAAGATACTAGACATTGGAAAAACTCTAGCAAACAAACTACACGATCTTTATGCTATGTTTAGGATTGGGTCTTGTCCATCACATCATTCTCCTAATGATGTGATCTCGTTATCAATGACATCCAATGTCCATAGTCAGGAAACCATGACTATCTTTTGATCAACGAGCTAGTCAACTAGAGGCTTACTAGGGACATGTTGGCGTCTGTTATTCACACATGTATTACGATTTCCGGATAACACAATTATAGCATGAATAAAGACAATTATCATGAACAAGGAAATATAATAATAATGCTTTTATTATTGCCTCTAGGGCATATTTCCAACACTCATCTCACGTGGACGCAAGCCAACCCGCGCTTTCCACATGCGTTGCGGCGGTCGGTTGCATTGGTCTTCCCTCCGTTCCAAAATAGATGACTCAACTTTATACTAACTTGCTGTGAGATTTATAGTAGTATATTTGTTGTCAATAAAACTTGAATATGCTGATGTTCTCAAATAAAAATAAAAGTAAGTCCAAATGAGCATCTAAAGAATGAGCTGGCGTACATAATCGGAACAATGCCAAGGACGCATGGAACGATGTGCATGTGATATGTGTGTGGGCGCTCGCCGAGCGCGTTCGGGAGGCCAAGGCGCAAAAGCTACATCGGGACATCGAGAACCCTTGAGTTCAATGATGGTGAGTGCATCGAGGATTTCACATTGCGACTTTCTGGGCCCGTCACTTATTTGTGGTTGCTCACGGATGAGATCTTGGACGAGCGCGTTTTGTGCCATCGAGAAACACACAGACACAGGTGGCCATCTCCAGGGAGACACTCGTGGACCTGAGGAGAGGAGAACCCTCTCCATCGAGGAGATCACGGGGCGTCTACTCATGAACGTGGAGCGCTTTGCCCGGGGTGGCAAGTGCGCTGGTGGCGCTCTCTTGCTCCTTACCGAAGATGAGTGGAAGGCGTGCCAAGGTCTTCCGGTGGTAGCAAGAGGCTGGACAGAAAGACCAATGCGAACTCGCGCAACTGCATGCTCGAAGGTAGCGTTGGGAATGGCAACGATCGACAAGGTAGCGGTGGGAATGACGACGACGGTTGGCGGTCGTGGCAAGTCGCAGCGCACTACCGGACTCGCGGGCTATGCCTACGGCCACGGGCCATCGGCATAGGCCCCTAGGCCGTCGGCATAGATCTATGCTTACGGTTGTCGTCGGCACAGGCCCGTCGGCGTAGATGTCGTCAGCGTAGTCTTGTCAGACCGTCGGCATAGTATAGCCGTCGGCATAGGGGCCTATGCCGACGGCCTGGCGTCAGCCGTCGGCATAGTATAGCCGTCGGCAGTGTTTTCTGTCTGACGGCAACGGACGGCGCCATCAAAAGCGCTGACGAATCAAGCAATGCCACGTCGCAGAGCTATGCCGACGGCAAAGCCGTCGGCATACCTCTGCCACGTGGCATGACGATATATGCCGACGGCTGCCCGTCCAGGCCGTCGGCATAGATTTGACGACGTTAGCCGCTGGTCACGGGCGGGGTCGCCGGGCCCACGGGTATGCCGATGGCCTGGATATGCCGACGGTTGCTGTCGCCGTGTTCGCAGCTGGGCCGACGACTGTTGTATGCCGACGGGTGCCGTCGGCTTAGCTCGTGGTAGCCCGACGGCCAAGATACGCCGACGGCCAAGACGTGGCTGTCGGCATAGCTCAAAGTAGGCCGACGGCAGCCGTCGGCATTGATTTGGCCGTCGGGGTAGGGCCGGTTTCCGGTAGTGGCGGTGTGAGGGCAAGTGCCACTAGGTCAGGGAATGCCGCAAGCCGTGCAAGGACAGGAGGATCCCCGGGCCCTGCTGCTGGTGATGGCTGGCGATATCACTGTTACGATGGACCAACGCTCTGAGGCGGCTTCGGGAGAAACGTTTCCATGTCAACGAATTGGGATGCCACTGCAATGATTCTTGAAGAGGCCCAAACTGCTATGTTAGCAGCGATCCCAACGTCATGCACACTTGAAATGATTCTCCATGTCAATTGAAATGATCCCAGCGTCATGCTCCTCTACAATGTTTAACACTGGCAACGATTCTCCAGTCGGTTTCCACCGGAGAAGATGCACGTCATCCCCGGCAAAGGACAACGACGAGCGCGCCATGGAAACACCGCGTGTTGTGCCAGCGAGATATACGCACGGGCACGGGTGGCCATCTCCATCGAGGAGATCACGTACGGGGCGTCTACTCATGAACGAGGAGCGCTTTTCCCAGAGTGGCAACTGTGCAGACGGCGCTCGCCTGCTCCTTACCGAAGATGAGTGGAAGGCATGCCATGGGTGCAGCTATCCCAGCGTCATGCACAGTTGAAATGGCGGCTATGGCAGTGATTCTTATTGTTCAGAAACGCCCTGTTAGACTTTTGAAGGCATTTTTCCAGCCTTCGAAGGCATTTATTAATGCCTCCTAGTCCTAATTACTACCGTGTTGTAGTGTCCTGAATGAGGAGCGCGTCATCCCTGTGTCGTCCGTTAACGATCGGTCGTACCTCGACACCGGTGCTAGCAATCACATGACAGGATTGCCGTCAATTTTTACCACCCTTGACGAGCATGTGAACGGTATATATGGTGAAATTGGCGATGGCTCTGTCCTTGAGATTCAGGGGCGCACGCGAATTTGTTCTGTTCGTCTGCAAGAACGACGAGCACAAGGTGCTGACTGAGGTGTACTGCATACCGCGGCTCCGAAGCAACATTATCAGCATCGACCAGCTGTATAAGATCAGCGTGAAGACGGTGGTCGGAGAGGATGTCATGAGCCTGTAAGACCATCAGATGGTGCACGCGTGTGAGGCGGATGCCCAACCGCCTCTACCCCGTCTTCCTCATCTTGTCAGAGTCGTCGGTCTGCTGCTGCAAATAGGGGACACGGCCTGCACGACCTCACCGCCAAGGCCATGGCCGTCTACATCCCTGCGGTCCATGGCATCGAGCACTTTACCGAGTGGTGCCCCCTTGGGAAGCAGCACTGGGCGCCGTTCCTGTGCGCCATGGATTACCGCGCGAAGGAGCGGCTGAAGCTCTCACACGGAGTCCTGTGCGGACCGATCACCCCGGCCCGGCGACATCAGCAAGTAACAACTAACAAGTACTTCCTCCTCATTGTTGATGACACGATTGGATACATGTGGGTGGAAGTGCTCATGTCCAAGGACAAGGCGCTTAAATTCTTCAGGAAGGTGAAGGTCCTCGTGGAGAATTAGCTCGGCCTGAAAATGAAGGTGAAGGGGAATTTCAATTTATTTTCTTCTTATCGTTAGAATGTTGGGCAAGTGTTATATGACATTTGATACTGTGATAGAATCGTTATGGTTTACAAAGAAGGTGGATTTAGTGAGCACATGGGCACATGGCCAGATATGTGCCTTACCAATCATGCGGTGTGGGTTCTCAGCGGCGATGTAGAAGGGGAGGGGGTGTTAGAGGTATGGTCGAGGGAAACGATGGACCGAAAGAGAAAGCGGCTCGGGCAGGCGCCACACGGCATCGGCACCAGTCGCAACTAGTGTGAAAAGGTTGGTCATGGGATAGAAGGAGGAAAGAAGACGACCACAAGCATGTAATTTTCTTGAGGGGGTGGGGATAGAGGGATGGTCAGGGGCAACGATGGACCTACGGAGAAGGCTGCTTGGGCAGGGCGGCGCACGACATAGGTACTGGCCATTACCAGTGTTGAAGGATGGGCCATGGGGACAGAAGGAGGAAGACAATGATGATCACACAATTTTACCACCGAAAAAACAAGTGACCGGTGCATAGGTGCTCTCATGTATACGTTAAAGAAATAGATAAAAGGCGATGTATATTTAAAGGACTTGATTCATGTCACTTAGTCATTCATTTGATTTATTTTCCTGTATTGTGCCCGTAGCAACGTCATGGGCATTCTACTAGTCGACTGGTGAGATATCTCCGTACCTCTTCATAATAAAAAATAGAATGGTCATGTCACTTAGTCATCCATTTGATTTATTTTCCCGTATTTTAGCAACGCCATGGGCATTCTACTAGTCAAGTGATGAGATCTCTCCGTACCCCTTCATAATAAAGAATATGATGGTCTTTTTTTTAATACATCACCCGACGTACTTTTTTCTCTTTTTTAATCTTCAAATTAACTGCGCCATGGGAGATTCGAACTCCAACCCTTAAGATTTAGTTCTAGTTTTAGTTTTAGTAACCAACCGGGACAGGTTACTTGTTGTGCCCACTTGCTTTCTTTTTGCTTCTTATGTGACAAATGTAATTTTGTGATCTTTCAGGCCGGGGTTTCTCAGTGTTTTTTAAATCGGAGTTTGTTCTGTTTTTTTTGACTTTTTTGTTTTCTTTTTTCCCTTTTCATTTCATTTTTATATTTTTAAAATGCGTAAAAAAATTAAAATAAAGGAAATTCAAATTCGTGAACTTTTTTGAACTTGTTTTAGCGAACTTTTTCGAAAATCTGTGAATATTTTTCAAAATTGATGAACTTTTTTCAAATCTGCAAACGCTTGGGCTGGCCCAACAGGCGCTCGATGGAATCAATTTTAAAAATAAAGATTTTTCATTTACTTTTGACATATTTCATTCAGACAATTGTCAGAGTTCAGCTCTAGTTTGAAATTACGATTCATCATCTACTATGTGCATCTTTGAATGGACTTGGCTCATACTGGCCAATTCCGAGTTCAGAAACATACTACTGAAATTCAACACGTACCCTGCTATATATATATATATATATATATATATATATATTCATTGAATGCCCAGTTCATCAAATCATAAAGTGTAGAGGTGAAGCTAATGACAACACTATCAGCAAAGAAGAAAAGAAAAGAAAAAACAGCCTTAAAACATGCAAAAGAGTGTCATCATGATGTGCAAGAAGTTGGGTACTGATTGACAAGAGGGCAGAGTAATTTGGTAAAAAAAGTTGATTCCAGAATCATGTTGCGGATGAGCATCAATATCAGACTTGCACTATTCAACATGGGGAGGTGCCAAATATTTTGATTTCTATTAGCAAGTATGAAGCAAATCAGATGCGATAAACAAGCATTAGAATTTTAATATATTTTTTAAAACCTAAGCAAAATTACAGTACTAGCAGCAAGCCTGCAAATGAAAGCATGTTGAGTGATGGTGAACATATATTATAAATGAAATGACAGCAGTATGCAAATGAAACTATAGAATCAAATGACAGGGTGATGCTGTAAACCCTGTCTGTCGGTGTGCACTGAACTCGCTGGCAAAGAGTTGGGAACAAATACGCCTTGTAGGCTGTGGAGAGATGTGGACCTCGTCGTTCTCCATGTCGACGCGAAGCAAATACTGGCCTTTGTGCACTAGTCGATGGTCTACGATGCTTTCGTCATTTATGACTAAGTAGACGACGCCGTCTTGGTGGATGCTGAGGACAGGGAGCGACGGAGCAAGCTGTCTCAAACCTGCAGACTGGTAGCTCACGTTTGCCCAGATTTTTTCGACATTGTACTTGCAGGTTATGTTCCAGCCTGAGAGGTCAGGCGACAGCGTCCAGACGATGAGTTCCAATCCATATTCATCCAAGGCGATGAGCTTGATGTGTGCAGCACAAACGCAGGCCATGGAACGGAACTCGCCTGGGCGGACGATGTCTGGATACTCGGGATTTACATCATAGGCTGGACAGTCTTGTGGCAACTTGATAAAGCTGAACTTGTTGTTGCAGTCTTGGTTGAGATCACAGAGCAACATGCCTTTGAGCAGATCCACCCAGCAAAGGATAGAGCCCCGGTAAGAGAAGCACAAATCAACGGTGAATCTGCTGGACGGAAGGGGATGGCTCCCGGACAGCAAGACCCATTCTGGTTCTGGGGAGGACGACCTCCACAGCCAGACCCCGGCCTGGGAGAATCCTGGCATGAAGAGCTCGGCAAGAAGGTAGCCCGCCCCTTGGGCGTCGCACATGACGACGGCCGACTGGTGCCCCATGACTCCATGCAAGTCGTCGTCGTCGTCGGGGAGACGGGGGATCACGGACAGGGAGTCCTTCCTGGCGTCGTAGATGAGATAGCCTCCCCGCAAACTAGAGCCAGGGCGGTACCCGCCGGCGTAAAGGGCGACCAGGTTCTTGTCCGTGCTGGAGATGCGGCCCGAGTCCAGGTCCATGTATGGTGGCGGGAGCGGGAGGGATTGCGGCGGCACCAGTATGTGGAGGAAGGAGAGTTCCGGCGGATTGCCGACGATTGCCCGGGCCTTGAAGGTCCGCAGGTACTTGATGACTTGATCACTTATGGCTTTGCGGTTTGGTGGCCCACTTCCTTCCCAGAATCCCCACGGGTAGGGGACTGACTCTCCGCCGGATGCCGCCTCGTCGGGGGTGAAATCAATCTCACGGTCGAGCAGAACCATGGAAGCTAGCTAGCTAGGGATTAGGGTTGGGTGGAGCGATTTGGGGATCGATGGTGGCGGCTCGGCCTGGGTTAGAACAACTCTTTCCGGAAAAAAATTCGGTGGAGACCGGCTGCAAACCTCCTCCTGTGCAGCCCCGCCCTCGAGGCGCGCCATGTGGAGAAGCTCAGCATCGTATGGATCGTCTTCTCCGCATCAGTTCCCAAGCGTTGCGCGGCTCCCGGCTCAGCTCGGCTCCTTAGCGTTGGGGATTCGATCCTGACTGCTGCGACCGGTTCGCGAGCGCGCCGCCGCTGCCAGGATTCGCCTCCTCTGCCGCCTGGGTTCGCCCCCGCCGTCGCCTGCAGTGGCCTCCATCAACGCTGTCCGTCTCCGAAACTCCCGCCAGCAAGGATAGTTTCCCCACCCAACTCTCCACCTCCCGTACTCAAGTGCTTGCTATATATGCCTCTGTTGTTGCTCTTGCTGGCGTTGGCTTGTCTAGTATATCCATACAACACATGTCCGAGCAAATACCTTTATTTCGATTCATTTTCACCCATTGCAGTTGAACTCTATGCACTTTTTTTTGCACCAACAGTGGTAACTGAGAAGAAAAAAATATTATAGTATTTAGTACATACTCCCTGCATTAATTCCAATGCTACTCGAGATTTTGGAAGATCATGTATATTTGAATATATCCATTATGCAGGATCTTGTCATGTTTTGGATTTCAATGCTACTGATTGATAGTGCTCTATCACCGTATACAATGTTTGGAAGATGTTAATCTATTATGTATTTGTGCATCGACCATCTTAGATGATGGACACAACTCTGAACATAATTTCAGTTATCAGAAATGTAAACAAGTAATGTCAAGATCTCATAATTCGTGAACTGAAAGAGAAAGTTGTCACACTTAATGTCAGAAAGAGACAATTGGAAGCACAAGTTAATCAGCTACTGACCAAAATATGTATGTAAATATTCTTACTTGTGCACTTTTATTATGTCATCACTGAATTTTGATAATGCATTAGTTATCACTTTCACTGCACACTCAAACTTCCTTCTAAGGCACAACTTTTCACTGCAATGAAGCGAAGAAATCTCCTATGGGTTCAAGGTCAAGGTGTGATTTATACTACTGTTGGTCCAGAAAATGGTCAAACTTACGGTCTGCGGAAGGTATCTTGTGTCCAGTCTGGGTTCTCCAAGCCACTGACTATTTGCAACTTCACCTGCAGAAGGAGACATTGCGGATCAAGCCTGCTGATGTATTGATCAAATAGTGTAGAGAATTATTTTTGTAGTGATCAATTATACATGTAGAGAGATTTCTTATTGACAGGTTGAAATGTCAATGTACGATGTATGCAATGAGCTATTTGTAGATTGGTCATAGGGTCAAGTTTTAAGATTTGTGGACTGCTGGTTTAGAAGATACTTATAGAGTAATATAGGATGAAAAGGTTCTTGCTACAGTAAAATTGTATGATTTTTGTGCTTTTGGTTTGGAAGCTACAAAAACAATGAATGAAAATTTTCTGAATTTCCAAACAGATTGTGTTCTTTTACTTGAGTTGAAGTCCTACTTAATCAAAAGACAAAAATAATATCCTCAATAAAGTTGTAGCTTCTTTTGTGAAGTTTCCAAAAAGTGTATTTATTTGGAACCTTGATTCTATAGATTAAAAGATACTCCCTTTGTAAAGAAATATAAGAGCGTTTAGATTACTACTAAAAGTACTTCTATGTGTATAGCAGATCAAAGAAACAATCACACTTTTTACCATCACCTTGAGGATTTCAAATCATCCATATATATATGTTAGATAAAAAGATACATTGTACATTGCCAGGTAGAGAAATCAACTCTAGATTCCTACAACATTTGTCATAATTCAACTCCAAAGTTGCAAGACTTGACATTTAGTCTATCAAAAAGTTGACGAAATCAGCAATAATTCCATCTTCTCCAATGGTTGCCACGACAGTTGTGTACTTGAGGGTCTTCGTCTAGGAGACGGACGGTGGAGCTTTGTTGTTCCGCAGCGAGGAGGACTCCCCTTTGTTCTTCCATCACCGAGGCTCCTGCCTCTAGGGAGGGCGCCGTCGATGTCAAAGATAGCCACCCTGCTTATATATGCTTTCATCCTTGGGCCAAGAGTAGAATCTTGAGAAAGCTTTTTTATCTTGGCCTCGAGCTGACTTTGATTCATTCAGAAGATGTACTTCCAACCAGGCTTAAACATGTTGTCACTCTAGTCATGATTATTCTCAAATTGACTTTATACAGGGCAGAGAAAAGAAAATGTCAGTGAAATAAAAATCCGATCCTCAAAACTGTAACATGCAAAGAAACCAGGGAGTCCATATTGTCAGTTTTAGTTGTTGCAAAGAAACACATTCTATACTTTTGCCATCTTCTTTGCTCCCTTTTTAACCATACTTCATGGGTATCTGAAAATGCATCTATAATAGCTCCCTTTTATTTATGATACAATTATAAATGCAGTATTTCCTGAAGGCCCAATTCCGCCACACCAACTACCTGTATGCTGATTGGTTGCTTAGTATTGGAAGCACAGAAACTTCCTCACATGTATATGTTCATTATCACCTACAAAAATGTGTTAATTATCCAATGTTTACCTACGACCGCATCAGGGCAATGCTTGTCTCCTGACGCAACACTATATAACAACAGCAGTTCATCAGCGAGAACAATGGAAGTTGAACAGAAATACAAATCAATAAACCAACCCCAGCAATGGACAGATCAACTGCATCGCAGCCAAATGAATCTCAAAAAGAATCAGTGGGCAAACCGAAGGGAGAAGGAACTGAAAGCTGCATCAGCGTCGTGTGGCCGGCGGCCACTGTCGCTCTTCCCCGTTGCAGACGAGGGGGCGGGGCAGAAGAGGTGATCGCGGTAGCGAATGGGAGGGGGGGGGTGATGAGAAAATGGCGACTGCGGAAGCGGACGAGGGGGCCGGCGGTGGACGGCAGAGGCGATTGCGGCGGACGGCGGAGGCGGCGAACGACTGGGAGAAGGGGAAGGAGCGCACCTGAGCCGACTCATCTGCGTGGTCACCTCTCGTCCAGGAGCCGAGATAGTGTCGTTGGAGCCGAGCGTCAGCGCGCGAGCCGAGGGAACGCGTGGAGCGGGTGAGACGAGGGATACCGTGGGATGCTGGGAACGTACAGGTGTCAGCAGATGCGATCGGGTACGCACAGGAGGAGGTTTGCAGCCGGTCTCCACCGAATTTTTTTCCCTCTTTCCTGCAAAAACTTGTTCTGTAAAATCAAATCCGTTACGGCAAACCAAGTTGTAGACTGACTTGGAAACAGTTAAAGGTTCTGGTCCAAATTTTGTGATGTGGGTTTGCCGTATTTGTTTCACCCGATGTCATGCGGTACCGCAAATCTGTTTTAGAGGAATAGGCAAAATCATGATTTCAAACAACAGTCTTGCTAAGTCTCAGTCGATTAAGACTTAACAAAGTCTAAGTCGATACTATATCCGTGAGATCTTACATTGAGATGAGATTCGTGCAAATTTTTCTTTTTAGTTTTTTCATTTTCGCTCTTGCATGTTATGTCACTTGACTAATACTTAGTTAAATCATAGTCGACTGAGACCTAGCCACACCCTTCGATATAATCTTAAAAGAACAACAATATAAATCAAACATAATAATGTTTTAGCATCATACAACACAACAACAATTACAGAAAAAATATTCAGATCCAAATAATTATTACAATAACAAATGGTCCGGAATTAAAAGAATTGTTCAAATCACACATGGATACAAATAAAATCAAATGACTAAAATGAGAGTTTATCTTCCAAAAAGTTGTCACTAGTGCTCAATGAGATCATCCCAAAGCTGGCTGTGTGTCACATTGTCCTAGATCTTTCTATAGGTCGCAATAAATACAATGATCTCATATGGGTCCCTGTTATGCTTGACACGGCTACAAATATAGTAAAACTATAAGTTTAAATCTCATCCTTGATGATTATGTTGTGAAAAATTACACATGCAGTCAAAATATCCGAGAGGAATTTCTTGTCCCAGTAGCGAGTGGGACCTTGAACAATGGCAAACCGAGCTTGCAACACACCAAATGTCCTCTCAATCTCCTTTCAGCAAGCTTATTGAGCTTTGGCAAAAATAGTGTGTTTATTAGTTTCTGGCTTACTGATGGTCTTCACAAATGCTGCCCACGAAAGGATAGATACCGTCAGTGAGATAATACCTCTAGGGAAACACGGTAGTCAAGAACCACTATGAAGATGTACAAGGTTTGATCTGAGCATTAAACTCATAGCAGCAGAAGGAGAGTCGGTGAATATCATTGGTGCAGATCCCCGCATTTAGGAATTTACAACCTCCTAATAGTGACGATTTTCTCCCTCGGACAGTCCTTCGGACAACCCCTTAGATAGTCCCTTGAACAGAAGATCGAACATATTATCTCTCTACCGGGTTGCACGCATACGGTGTCACATATCCAGCGGCGCTTCGCCGTCCAGAACTAATCGCTAACGGAGAACAGGCAGTCTTCCAGCGCTACAAAACTATTTCGTGCAGTAGCTAGAGAGGGAGAGGAGGCAGATCATTGCATACCAGTTGATGAGAGTTCAAAGGCTCAAGTTGAAGTGAGTTTGGAGAGCTCCTATCCTCCTCTATTTCTAGGAGAAAGAGGAGGTGGAGGAGGCAAGAAAATGGCTGCCCAAAAGCCCCCCCACCAACATAGCTCCACAAAAGAAGGGAGCATGTCCCCACAAGGGGGGCCCCCTCCCAACACCCCTCCACTATTAGGGGGGCTCCCCTCCCCCAATATGTCCCCACCAAAAAGGGGGTCGCCTCTTAAGCACTAGCCCACAAAAAGGGGGAGACTGTCCCGCAGTGGGAACACCTCCCAACACTTGGTCCTCTTATGTTTGCTATCCCTTGGGGATGTCATCCCGCAAACATTTTCGGAACCAGATTGCCTCAAGCTCGTTGAGGCGTTCAAGGGTGAGTCGGACATCTGGAGCTCCTACACGCCTATTCTGATCGATTGCTTTGATTTAGCACATGGAATTCCTTCGATTTCTTTCCAGCATTGCCCGCGGGAAGCCAACAATCTGGCACATTTTTTAGCAAGATATAGCTATGAGCAAGGTAGTAGTTTTGAGTGGGTAGATGAAGCACCAAACTTTTTGTTATCGCATTTACTATCTGATATAACCTTGCCAAGAGATGAATAAAGTTCCATGAGGCTTTCCCTTAAAAAAACATTTTCGGAACCCTCCAAAAAATTCTAGACACACTCCGAAACATTTCCGGCTGGATGGTATTTTTGTTTTCTCCAAAACTTACGCGTTACTCCGAAACACTTCCAGTTTTCTCTCCGAAACATTTTCATTGTCTCCGAAACTTTTCTAGTGACTTTCTCTCAAGCTCCTAACCTCCTAGTAGTCAGCGTATGTATGACCCTTAAGCGTGTGACACTGTGGATTCAGTGAAATATAGACATGACCGAAACTCTTTCCGATCAATGATCAATAGTGGAACGGTATACATCCTTATTGACCCCTATACACACACGAATGAATATTCAAGTGAACCTTTAGTTACTGTGTGTTGTTCTTGTTGCTTTGCTATATGTTACAAAAACCTGAGGTGAGATTTATCGGCATCCCCATGAATCAAAAACTTGTTCGCTATGCCAGTTTGCTCGTTGTAGGTTTTGTTCTCTTTTCTCATCCCCATGTTCTCGCATCCCTGTGATCAAATCACACTGGGTATGACCAGACGATGGTGGATACCATCAAACCAAGAGGGCCCCAAGAATATGTCTCCATCGTTTGGAGGAGCAAATACTGATCTTGAGCTATCTAGTCCCTTGTCATACTTTTTCATGAACCCATAAGTCGCCGTAATAGCCACCCTATTACAGATAATGTTTAACAAACACCAAAGTTCACGAAGCAAGTATGAAAGAACTCGATACTCTCATGGTATAAGGAATTATGCAAACGTTTAACTTTCTCTTTGTTATAAACCATTAAATTGTGACGGAATGTATCTCATAGCATAACATCAATTGGGTTAGTTCAACACAAGTGTTCTTCTAACATTGTGTTCTCAAATTTGCCGCCATAGTCATGCCCATGATCAGGAAAACAAAACCATCATGCAACACTTGAGTTAGTATTAAAGGCGGGACTAGGAATCTATTTATCCATTAATTATTTCACACGTGCACGTGAGATTCCTTACGAGCCTCGTAGTTATTGCAGACTCGTGAATCATTGCAATTATAGCATAGAACATAAAACATCAATTACAACGTGGGAGATAAATAATAATAATAATTACCTTTGGGGCATCTCTCCTACAAACTCCCACTTACATTAGAGTCAATAATCTAGTTACATATATAGCTTCTTTAACACCAATGGCTATCTGGTGCTGCTGATGCTTTGCTTGTGGTAAAGGATGTGAACATGATTTACGTCACTCACATCCCCAAACAGGAGCAGAAACGGGCACTTCAGGACATTTACGCCTTAGAGCCCGTCGCCCCGAAGTATAACCCATGGTCTGCCTACCCTATCACATTCGACAAGCGCGACCATCCGACCAGCATACGACATGAAGGATCGGCAGCCTTAGTCTTGGATCACATCGTTGACGGATTCCATTTAACACGCGCCCTCATGGACGGAGGCAGCAACCTCAAATCGATTTATGCGAACACGGTCAGAAAGATAGGCATTGACTCATATTGGATCAAACCCATCACAACCACCTTTAAAGGTGTCATTCCTGGTGTCGAAGCTAGCTGCATGGGAACAATCACGCTGGAAATAGTCTTCGGCTCACCTGGAAACTTCCGAAGCGAAGAGATATCGTCCCCTTTCGAAGCAGCTACCACACACTGCTAGGGAGCACCACATTCGCTCGCTTTAACGCAATCCCACACTACACATATTTAAAGCTAAAGATGCCGGGACCAAATGGTGTTATCATAGTGAATGTTAACACCAAACGCTCCCTCTACATAGAGGAGCAAAACGCAGATTTCGCAATCGAGGTCCAGGCAACCGAGGAGGCGGCCCGTGCAATGAAAAGCACGCCCGGCTCGTCGAAGCATACACGGCCACACTGGTCGACCTTGGACAGCCATCCACCCACCCCAATAGGGGTACGGGCATCAAGCAAATGAACGGCCGAGGTGGCAGACCGCACACGCCAGCCTCGTCTTAAAAGAGGTTAAGCTGGTCAACAACAAGGAAGTGCAGACGTGCGGTATCGAAGGATCCGGACTAACTAACTCGACAGCGTCCACCCTGTTCTTACTCCATTTCTTTTTTGTCTCCTTTTCTCACCACATTGTATCTTTTATAAGTCTATTTTGATAAAGCTCAGCATGTACGCTTGACCATATGAAATAAAGGAGAATAGACCTTCGAGGTCACCATGCATATTCTTATGTTCCTTTCATTGACTGCCTTTGAGTTAAGAGACTACCTTATGAGGCCAGCTTTATCACTAATGCCCAAATTACAAGTCTGAAGTGTCTATTCAGCGTCACAGATGTTGTGTTATATGAATCGGTTTCGATCCTCGATTTTGGTCAATAGTTGGGTTGTCCGGCTCCTGTGCTTAGCACTTATGTTACCAATTTATTTAGCTAAGAGTGTAAAGGGAAAACCACTGCGATTGCGCTTTCAACTCGTATGGTAAAGCGCATCAGTGGAGAAAGGTAAAAACTGACTATTGTGGTAAAGATAAATTGGTCGACTAGCCGATGACAATGTCAACAAAGGATTGTTAGAGATCCCCTATGACAAATGAAGGGATTTTTATATTAAAATAAGCCAAAGTGACTAGTGGTCTAAACCCCAACAACCACCGAGCACTTCACACACGGATGACTAAGTGAAAGCTATACAACCAATATAGTATGATTGCCTTGTTTCATATGCACGGACCGCCTTCAGGAACCAAGGCATTGGCCAAGGGTCAAGACTGCATATGAGACACCCTTCGTATCTTGTAAAAAGGGACCGAAGCCGACGATTGGTCTCTTTCAGTTTTAAATCGGTCGCATGGGAGTAAAAAAAATATAATACTACACATCGGAATTTAAAGCTGCATTCATTCTAAACAAAAGCATTTCTTTACATCTTGCAAATTCGGCATTCCTAAGTATAATCTAAAAATACAAAGTGTCCTTGGGACATTAGTCCTTGGTGATCCGAGCTCCCTCTCCATCACCACAGCCAAGAACTGCTCCGCCTTCCGGTCCTTCCCTTCGGGGGTCCCGAGGTCACGAGCGCCGCATCAAGATGCGGATAGTGCGTCTTCATGCAAGCATACACCCGTTGGATGCCCTCCAAGCACATGGACCGCTTCCAGCATCACTTGAGGGCCGGCCTCTTGCATACGGGCCACCAGTCTGAAGAAACTGGTCGGCATAGCCTCCATGGGCCAGAGTTGGACATAGAGATCTTGCGGCGCTGGTTTCGCCATACAGAAGAGCTCCATTAGATGCTTCATCTGGTGATTCAACAGCTCCAGATGTGATGGCGCTTGGAATTGTTGCCAGAACGCTCTTTCCGTGGCATGGCCCTCCCGCGCGCCGAAGTAACGGCCGGCGTCTGCGGCGCTCCTCAGGTGATTCACGATGGCCTCTGCGGATCGCCATAGTTGAGTGAGCTCGACGAATCCCTTGCGGTAAAAAAAACACTCTAAAGCAAAAATGTCTTACCAGCAGCGATCCGCCTCACTTGCTGAAGCACTTCGCGGTCTGCCCAGGCCTGGGTCTAGACCTCGGCGTGTGTCGAGCTCAGCTTCTTGAGCTCCACGGTCGCCTCCTTCTCCTTCTCCTTAAGGGCGTCGCATTCAAAATACACGCCCTCCAGGGTGTCATCCACCTCGAGGAGCCAGGCCTGGTCCTTGCCCCGAGCTGCCTTCTCTTCGGCAAGCTCCCTCTCGGCCAGTGCGGCCGCAGCCTTTTGCTGCTCCGCCTCCCACTATATGTATGTATGTGAAAATTTTGCATGAACACACAATTTAGCAACATCATGTGGACCAACCAAAATATTCAATCTATATGTATGTATGTGAAAACTTGTGTCTAACAATATCAAATTCTAACCTTATCGTAGAAAGGTAATACCGACACACCACTACAAGGTTTAACTTTTATAGACTTCGTTAACTGAAAAAATGTAAAATCCACCCCACCAAAAATGATTTTTTAGACAAGATATGACTGACGTCTCCACCTTGGACTACACACCTATACACAGATAGTGGTGTTGTGTGCACAACCAACACCGCTAAGGTGGTCCGGCACAAATAAAGGAGGGGGGGGGGGTCTTATCCACCCAATGGGAGTGGATTAATCTTATCCACCCCGTCCCGCGCCCCCACAAACCATCCCTCTTGCATCGGCGCCCACCATTTCACCTCTTCGGCCCTCCTTACACCCGACGTCGCCGTCCTCCTTCATGTTCCACGAGCTGAAGAAGGTCCTGGCCATGCTACCATTGACCCGGCCAATTGCCGGTATCGTGCAAGTAGCCGAGATGCACGCCGCCGGCTTCCTGATGGATGCGTCGCCGAATCAGTCCCCAACCCCTTCTCCGGTTGGTTCACCGCCACCATTCCCGACACGGACTCCGCCTCCGTCGGCACCCTGGGGCGTCAACATGGTGGATGAGGTGGCTTTGTGAGAGCATCTAGTGGCTGCGCCGCGGCTTGCTGACACTAACAACACGGCTCTGTACCGTGCTGACCCGGAATTTGAGGAGGAGCAGCCCGCCATCGACTACTCCTTCGAGTCCCTCCGAGAGGACGAGGAGAAGAGGGAGGAGGTACAACCTCCTCCGGCTTCGCCTCCGCCTCTTGCATGCCATGACGTGGAGGAGTTGTGAACGGTGGGCATGCTTCTTGATGTTTGCATGATATTTTCGTCGCTTCCTCCCGATGAGCGAGGGGAGATCCTAGCGTTGCGAACCAACCTCCTGCATCCAACGTCGTGGAGGCCTCTGACTCCGGCTACAAACACGAGGACGTCATCATCATCATCTCAGATGACAATGCGTAGAAGGCCCGGCGGTAGCGGTTGTGACGAAGACAGCCCGTTAGCGTGGAATCAGACTCACTGTTTAGTTTTAATTAGATTTTTTGTGATTTGATTATTTGAATAGTGTTGTTCAAATCTGTGTAATATATGGATATGAACTAGTTTAATATTAATGTTTAAGTAAGATTTATTTTAATTAATGTGTTAACTCAATTTGTGTAGCCAGGGGTTATTAGATAGTAGGGATTTACTGACAACGGGGATGCACGGGGCAAAGCGAGCGTTAGCCAAATGACGCATGACTTCTATTACTGTTGTCTACCATACAGCTTGTGCTACTGATAATTTGTCGGTTAGTGGCATTGCACATTGATACAAGTGATGAGACACGCACGAGTGGCGTTGGGAGCATACGCAGGTAATACCAGCCTAGCACTGGCATCATACTAATGGCGTCGGCATGGGGCGCCACTAACAACATTCTCCGAACACCGCTAGTAGGCATTTTTGCACTAGTGTGGCCTTATTCCCAAATGTTCTCGACAAAAGCACCAGGCCCGGATTAATTTCTAGCTCAAGTTTTTCAAAATTATTGGCACTTGCAAGGTGAGAAGACAGACATTACTAATGTTGTCATTAGGATATTGAAGGGAGGAGATTATGCGTAGGAGATTAACAGGATGCTCATTGTTATTAATCCTAAGGTACAAGCAATACTTTTTTCGCAGTCTGCCCTATTAGCTTGCTTAGTGTGATTTATAAAGTCGATTCAAAAGTACTCGCAAACCAACTTAAGCGGGTTCTCCCCGAAATTATCTATGAACAACATCGACCTTTGTGCCTGATAAACTTATTGTTGACAGTGTCATTGCGACCTATGAGTGTTTGAATTATATGAGAAGAAAGAGGCAAAAAGAATTATCATTATGCGGTGAAACTAGACATGCAGAAGGCATTTGAGACAAAAAAACTAGCATATTGCAGAGCTCTGCAACCCAGGTGCGCTAGGGATATATCTCACTTATAGTGTGATGTATCGCACTACAAGAAACCTGTTAATTCATGACGGATTCCTGATGACATTTTCAGATTCTGTCATGAATGAGTTGGTACAGCCCCGCAAGCCCGCCGAAGCCCACTAAAGCCTGGCTAATTGTTCCCCGTATAAAAAACCTAACCCTAACTGTTGGGTTTCGTAGTAATTTCAAAATTTTCCTACGCACACGCAAGATCATGGTGATGCATAGAAACGAGAGGGGAAGAGTGTGATCTACGTACCCTTGTAGATCGACAACGGAAGCGTTAACTTGGTTGATGTAGTCGTACGTCTCCACGGCCCGACCGATCAAGCACCGAAACTACGGCACCTCCGAGTTCTAGCACACGTTCAGCTCAATGACGATCCCCGGACTCCGATCCAGCAAAGTGTCGGGGAGGAGTTCCGTCAGCACGACGGCGTGGTGACGATCTTGATGTACTACCGTCGCAGGGCTTTGCCTAAGCACCGCTACAATATTATCGAGGACTATGGTGGAAGGGGGCACCGCACACGGCTAAGAATATGATCACGTGGACCAACTTGTGTGTCTAGGGGTGCCCCCTGCCCCCGTATATAAAGGAGCAAGGGGAGGAGGCCGGCCGGCCCTATAGGCGCGCCAAGGAGGAGTCCTCCTCCTAGTAGGAGTAGGACTCCTACTAGGAGGGGGAAGGAAGTGGGGAGGGAGAGGGAAAGGGGGGCGCCGCCCCCCCTCTCCTAGTCCAATTCGGACCAGGGGGGAGGAGGCGCGGCCGCCCACCTTTGGCTGCCCCTCTCTCTTTCCACTAAGGCCCATATGGCCCATTACTTCTCCTGGGGGGGGGGGGTTTCCGGTAACCCTCCGGCTCTCCGGTTTTCTCCGAAATCACCCGGAATACTTCCGGTGTCCGAATATGGCCGTCCAATATATCAATCTTTATGTCTCGACCATTTCGAGACTCCTCGTCATGTCCTTGATCACATCCGGGACTCCGAACTAACTGCGGTACATCAAAACTCATAAACTCATAATATAACTGTCATCGAAACCTTAAGCGTGCGGACCCTACGGGTTCGAGAACAATGTAGACATGACCGAGACACGTCTCCGGTCAATAACCAATAGCGGAACCTGGATGCCCATATTGGCTCCTACATATTCTACGAAGATCTTTTATCGGTCAGACCGCATAAGAACATACGTTGTTCCCTTTGTCATCGGTATGTTACTTGCCCGAGATTCGATTGTCGGTATCCCATACCTAGTTCAATCTCGTTACCGGCAAGTCTCTTTACTCGTTCCGTAATACATCATTTCACAACTAACTCATTAGTTGCAATGCTTGCAAGGCTTATGTGATGTGCATTACCGAGAGGGCCCAGAGATACCTCTCCGACAATCGGAGTGACAAATCCTAATCTCGAAATACGCCAACCCAACATGTACCTTTGGAGACACATGTAGAGCACCTTTATAATCACCCATTTATGTTGTGACGTTTGGTTGCACACAAAGTGTTCCTCCGGCAAACGGGAGTTGCATAATCTCATAGTCATAGGAACATGTATAAGTCATGAAGAAAGCAATAGCAACATACTAAATGATGGGGTGCTAAGCTAATGGAATGCGTCATGTCAATCAGATCATTCATCTAATGATGTGATCTCATTAATCAAATAACAACTCTTTATTCATGGTTAGGAAACATAACCATCTTTGATTAACGAGCTAGTCAAGTAGAGTCATACTAGTGACACCCTATTTGTCTATGTATTCACACATGTATTATGTTTCCGGTTAATACAATTCTAGCATGAATAATAAACATTTATCATGATATAAGGAAATAAATAATAACTTTATTATTGCCTCTAGGGCATATTTCCTTCAGTCTCCCACTTGCACTAGAGTCAATAATCTAGATTACACAGTAATGATTCTAACACCCATGGAGCCTTGGTGCTGATCATGTTTTGCTCGTGGAAGAGGCTTAGTCAACGGGTCTGCAACATTCAGATCCGTATGTATCTTGCAAATCTCTATGTCTCCCACCTGGACTAGATCCCGAATGGAATTGAAGCGTCTCTTGATGTGCTTGGTTCTCTTGTGAAATCTGGATTCTTTTGCCAAGGCAATTGCACCAGTATTGTCACAAAAGATTTTCATTGGACCCGATGCACTAGGTATGACACCAAGATCGGATATGAACTCCTTCATCCAGACTCCTTCATTTGCTGCTTCCGAAGCAGCTATGTACTCTGCTTCACATGTAGATCCCGCTACGACGCTTTGTTTAGAACTGCACCAACTGACAGCTCCACCGTTTAATGTAAACACGTATCCGGTTTGCGATTTAGAATCGTCCGGATCAGTGTCAAAGCTTGCATCAACGTAACCGTATACAATGAGCTCTTTGTCACCTCCATATACGAGAAACATATCCTTAGTCCTTTTTAGGTACTTCAGGATGTTCTTGACCGCTGTCCAGTGATCCACTCCTGGACTACTTTGGTACCTCCCTGCTAAACTTATAGCAAGGCACACATCAGGTCTGGTACACAGCATTGCATACATGATAGAGCCTATGGCTGAAGCATAGGGAACATCTTTCATTTTCTCTCTATCTTCTGCAGTGGTCGGGCATTGAGTTTGACTCAACTTCACACCTTCTAACACAGGCAAGAACCCTTTCTTTGCTTGATCCATTTTGAACTTCTTCAAAATCTTGTCAATGTATGTGCTTTGTGAAAGTCCAATTAAGCGTCTTGATCTATCTCTATAGATCTTTATGCCTAATATGTAAGCAGCTTCACCGAGGTCCTTCATCGAAAAACTCTTATTCAAGTATCCCTTTATGCTATCCAGAAATTCTATATCATTTCCAATCAGTAATATGTCATCCACATATAATATCAGAAATGCTATAGAGCTCCCACTCACTTTCTTGTAAATACAGGCTTCTCCGAAAGTCTGTATAAAACCAAATGCTTTGATCACACTATCAAAGCGTTTATTCCAACTCCGAGAGGCTTGCACTAGTCCATATATGGATCGCTGGAGATTGCACACTTTGTTAGCTCCCTCTGGATCGACAAAACCTTCCGGTTGCATCATATACAACTCTTCTTCCAGAAATCCATTCAGGAATGCAGTTTTAACATCCATCTGCCAAATTTCATAATCATAAAATGCGGCAATTGCTAACATGCACTACAAGAAATATGTCAACTTATGACCTTCTGTCAGTGACCCTCGAAGAATTGGTCATAAATGTATGACCATTTTAGACCAATTGGTCAAAAGCTGTTCAGGGGGCTCCAAACCCTAAACCATTGCGACCATTTTGGTCAGAAAGGTCGTAATTTCCTTAGACGAAATGGTCACAAAGCAAACAGTGCTAGTCCGCTGCCTTATTTCTAGTTGTTAATGACCAATATAGATGGTCATAGCCTTGTAGATTATGGTGGGTTGTGATGACTAGGCGCCATCTCATCAGTTTTGCCTATGTGTCATGTCCATGTGGCAGTTTTTGCCCTAGGTTGTGAAGCAACCTATATTTCTATCATTCCCAAAATTCCCAAAAAAATCTCATAAATTCTTTGGGGCATATCTTCATCAAATATGTAAAAATCCTTCCTTTCCTAGTTCAAAACTAATTCAACAATATTCATTTTCCTATTCTGTTCACAACAACACTTTATGAAGGAAGTGCTATTTATATATTCTTGATTGCCCTCGGAATTTTTGGGCACTCTTTCTTATCCAAATCATTACCGCATGACAAAATTCAGCTCCATTTGCCTAGCAAATCTTCTTCGGCAAATTTCCAAAGTTTTTGTCCACCTAGAAGCATTGTGAAGGAAGTACCTTTTTTATATCTCTAAATGACATGAAATTTATACAGTTCCTTCATATGTCCAAATTATCACCCTCCTCCAAATTGCAGCTCAGTCAAATCATCTATGTGAGCCCAGGTTCAATTTATATTTTATGGCCAAATTGGCACCTTGCAAAGCAAGTATTATATAGACCCCTCCTATTACCCTCAAACTTTTCGGGCACTCTTCCATACCCAAATCATTGCCACATGATAATATTCAGCTCAATTTTCCTAGTAAATCTTTCTCGGGAAATTTCCAAAGTTTCTACCTCGAGAGAAGCTTTGTGAAGTAAGTACTAGCTAGGCTTACCCAAATGATCTGAAAATTTACCAGCGCATGACCATACCTAAGTAACTTACCTACACCAATTTTGAGCTCATTTCATTCATCCAATCTCTCTCACTAGTTTTCCCAAGTTTCTGTCCATAGAAGAGCATTGTGAAGGAAGTACTACTTTGGCATTTCCAAATGGTATCAATTTTATACAATGCTTTCCTATGCCCAAATAACCATCCTTCACAAAATTTCATCTCACTCCATTCATTATTTTGAGCCCAGCTTCAACATTCATATTTTTGTCCAGCGTGGTACTTTGCAAAGAAAGTACCACCTAGGATCCTCCTTTTGAGCTCAAAATTTGTTAAGACATTCTCCTTAGTAGATGATCATCCTCAGCCAAAACTCACGCCCATTGGCCATGTGCATTTCCCGTACCGCTAATCAAACACTTGGCTGCTAATTCATGTTTGAGCATCGATCGGTCTCCTCGTGAGAATCTTATGTTGTAATTTTCTTCCTAGCACCAACCTGGGGAGTGCCCAACCCACTAGACATGCCTAGGCCTCCCAGAACACATGGCAACATTACGGTCACGCGGTGACCACGCGACGGGCATGCGAGTTTACGCGCTCTAGAGTTGGGGCCCTCGGCCACCGTCCAAACCTCGACGTATCGCCACCAAACCATGTATTTATGATTAAATAGGTCCTTATGTAACTAGAAATGATTTTTGGAAAAAAAATAAATAGCAAACTATGAGGCAGCTGCAGTTCAAATTTGACCCGCTTCCATCTGAATCGGCGGAAATTTGTCTTTTTCACGAGAGGTGGATCAAAACATTTTACACCCAAAAATTTTGTCAATTGTGCATTAAATATGGCCTAGTATTTTATAAAAATGATTTGGTCCAATTTTGCAACAATTATTTGGTAGTTCCTTCACAAAAAACCTCCTTTCGGGCACTCGAAAAATGGAAAATGGTTTTTTCGTCCAACGAAAATGAAAACTTCCTTAGGCAACATTGTTTGCCATTCCAATATGCACCCTTGTGCACAATATGAGATCATTTGAACAAACTATGCCATGAATGTGGCCATAAGATTGATCATTTGGCTTGAAAGCCATTGATCTCCACACATGATAGCTCGTTTCTGAGAACACTTTTTTAAAATAATTGCCGTATTACAAGTTTGTTATTCTTCCTAGGAACTTGACCACATATGATGACACAATGCGAAGGTTCCCCAATTTTTTTATTTTTTTTGAATTTTTTATGCCCGTTTCAAAATGCGGTCAAAACGGCGGGAATGACCGTTCCTAGCTAGTGGTTGAATCTTGTAATTTTTTTGGTGTTTCTCTGATTAAATAGATACTTATTTACCTAGAAATGATTTTTGGAAAAAAATAAAGAGCAAACTACAAGGCATCTACAGTTCAAATTTGACCCGCTTCCAACTGAATCGGCGGAAATTTGTCTTTTTCACGAGAGGTGGATCAAAACATTTTACACCCAACAATTTTGTTAATTGTGCATTAAATATGGCCTAGTATTTTATAAAAATGATTTGGTCCAATTTTGCAACAATTATTTGGTAGTTCCTTCACAAAAAAACCTCCTTTCGGGCACTCAAAAAATGGAAAATAGTTTTTTCGTCCAACGAAAATGAAGACTTCCTTAGGCAACATTGTTTGTCATTCCAATATGCACCCTTGTGCACAATATGAGATCATTTGAACAAACTATGCCATGAATGTGGCCATAAGATTGATCATTTGGCTTGAAAGCCATTGATCTCCACACATGATAGCTCGTTTCTGAGAACACTTTTTTAAAATAATTGCCGTATTACAAGTTTGTTATTTTTCCTAGGAACTTGGCCACATATGATGACACAATGCGAAGGTTTCCCAATTTTTTGATTTTTTTTGAATTTTTTATGCCCGTTTCAAAATGCGGTCAAAACGGCGGGAATGACCGTTCCTAGCTAGTGGTTGAATCTTGGAATTTTTTTGGTGTTTCTCTGATTAAATAGATACTTATTTACCTAGAAATGATTTTTGGAAAAAAATAAAAAGCAAACTATGAGGCAGCTGCAGTTCAAATTTGACCCGCTTCCAACTGAATCAACGGGAATTTGTCTTTTTCACCAAAGGTGGATCAAAATTTTTGACACCCAACCATTTTGTCAATTGTGCATTAAATATGGCCTAGTATTTTATAAAATTGATTTGGTCCAATTTTGCAACAAATATATGGTAGGTCCTTCACAAAAAAACCTCCTTTGGGGCACTCAGAAAATGGAAAATGGTTTTTTCGTCCAAAGAAAATGAAAACTTCCTTAGGCAACATTGTTTACCATTCCAATATGCACCCTTGTGCACAATATGAGATCATTTGAACAAACTATGCCATGAATGTGGCCATAAGATTGATCATTTGGCTTGAAAGCCATTGATCTCCACACGTGATAGCTCGTTTCTGAGAACACTTTTTTAAAATAATTGTCGTATTACAATTTTATTATTTTTCCTGGAAACTTGGTCACATATGATGATACAATGCGAAGGTTTTCCATTTTTTTGATTTTTTTTGAATTTTTTATGCCCGTTTCAAAATGCGGTCAAAACGGCGGGAATGACCGTTCCTAGCTAGTGGTTGAATCTTGGATTTTTTTTTGGTGTTTCTCTGATTAAATAGATACTTATGTACCTAGAAATGATTTTTGGAAAAAATAAAGAGCAAACTACAAGGCAGCTACAGTTCAAATTTGACCCACTTCCAACTGAATCGGCGAAAATTTGTCTTTTTCATGAGAGGTGGATCAAAACATTTTACACCCAACCATTTTGTCAATTGTACATTAAATATGTCCTAGTATTTTAGAAAATTGATTTGGTCCGCTTTTGCAACAAATATATGGTAGGTCCTTCACAAAAAACCCTCCTTTTGGGCACTTGAAAAATGGAAAATGGTTTTTTCATCCAAAAAATGTATTTTTTTAGGCAACATTGTTTGCCATTCCAAGATGCACCTTTGTGCAAAGTATGATATAATTTGAACAAATTATGCCATTCCAAAATGCACCCTTGTGCAAAAAATATAATAGAAACACATAGAAAAACACAATTACGTATGCTTTGTTCTCATTGGTTGAAATGTTTGTGCCATGGATTGATGACATGGCATCCATCCATCCATCCATCCATCCACCCATCCCATTTATCTAAAGAAAAAAGAGAGAGAAAGAAAAAGAACCCTATCCCCTCTCACCCCCGGGCAGCCCAACCACCCAAACCCTATCGCCTCCCACTCCATCGCCGCCGCCCTCTTCTCCCCAGATCCATCGCCGCCGCCCCCTTCTCCCCCACCACCGGTGCTGTCCCCCCCTCGCCCCTACCCACCCACCGGCAAACCTCGCTCCCGGGCTCCGCCGGCGCTCTCACCCACCCATCGGCGAGATCAAAATCCGCTCCGCACTTCTCCCCGATCCAGATCTAACCCAAGCGTCCCGTCCTCCGCCGCCGCCCCATCCTCCGTTGCCGGAGTTCCCTCCCCCGCCGCAGCCACGATGTCACGGCTGTGCGCCACCCGCCTCCGGATCCCTCCGCCCGCTCGCGCCCCTGCTCCCTCTCCGCCTACGGGGCCGCGCCCCTCGCGCTGCTCCCCGACGACGTGGGCGGGCGCGCGGGCCTCGACCCGCGGGGCTTGGCCAAGTGGCGGGCGAGCGATGGCGTCGCGAGGGGGCCGGAGGAGGCCAGGGCGTTCCCCTGCATGCCGCGGCGCCGCCGTCTCCGCCCCCGCCTCCTCCCCCGGCGCCCGTCACCATGGTAAGCATCCCCAGCCGAGTCCGCTCTCCCCGTTGGTTGCCCCGGTCGTAGAACCGCCTAATCTGACCTCCCTTGTCTCCCTCCGCAGATCATCTCCAAGAAGAACCACCGCGAGATCTGCAAGTACCTCTTCCAGGGTGAGCTCCTCCCCCCTCCCCCGCCCATTTTATGCACCGCGCCGGCCGTGGCCAGGATTCAGATGCCATCTCGTTAGTCTTCTTCTGTAGGGTTCGATCCATGTGTTGCGTAGGGTTTTAACCATGTTGCCCCGTCAGTGTTCTTGGCACCCATTGACCGCAGCGAGTTCGCTCTTATGAGCGGTTGCTGCAAGGTTCGAGCATAGACAGTTTGGACACCACTAACTTCCTAACTGTAGAATCTTATTCATGTCAAGCTGCAATCTGGAAGAATTCTACTGACTATTACAGTAGTCTGAGCATCTTAACTGAATTCCTTGGTGCTAATTTCAACTTTTTATGTGTGCAAGAATGCCACTCCTTTGGACGGACTGAATGATTTTACTGATGAATCTATTGTGATGCGTGTGCAGAGGGAGTCTTGTACGCCAAGAAGGACTACAACCTGGCCAAGCACCCCCAGGTCGATGCCTTGAACCTCGAGGTCATCAGGCTCATGTAGAGCTTCAAGTCCAAGGAGTGCGTCAGGGAGACCTTCTCGTGGCAGCACTACTACTGGTACCTGGCCAACGACGACATTGAGTTCCTCCGCAAATGTTCAGTGTTAATTTGTTGTGTATATACAAGTAGCTCAAAACTTGTTGCCAAAAATAGAATAACTCATGTCTTGCTTGAACTAGACAAGGAAGACCTAATCAAGCTGAGCCTGAGTGAGTGGTAAACAATATAGAGCTCGGACGCTAATCAAGCTGATTTAACTAGTAGATGTCTAGATTAAACATGTCCATTATTAAACCCTGCTCCTTGATGATGTCGAGCTCCACATCCACAATATGTAAACGTGTCAACGTTAATATTGCACTGATCCTTACTGTTTTGTTGGCTTTAGTTAACTTTTTTTCATATAATAAAAACGTGATCTCGTTATACAATTTTGGGTTCTGTCAATTAATAGTTTGGAAAGCCTACAAGCCCTCTTATAGTTAACTAAAAGGTTGTTGAACATTTTTAACAACTGACTGTTGGACATTCCCATGCTGTACATCACTGATTATGTACAACTTGGTACAAAATTGGTCTGATATTAGTTTTATATCAGAAAAGTAGGGAGGTTCCTGCTGCTTATTAGTATCAGCTTTGGATTATTACTGTGTTTGGTTTACCACTGTACTGATTATCTTGGTGAGCATTTGTTTAATAACTGGAATACATTGTCTGCTGGGAACTCTATTTACCTTTGCGTACTATTACAAATGTCTGTGAGGGTCCTTTGTGCTACTACTATAATTTCATTCATGATTTCTGCACATAGATTTCTCATCCTGCTATAAAATTGCTTGTGCCTGAATCTGTTTGCCGTTGCTAGTCAGAAGTCAATTATTACTGGTGTGTTCAGGATTCTATTTCTATAATCTAAAATATGTGTTAATTCTGATACAGCGTAAAGAGCTATGTGACCCCTCCTGGATGGGGCTTCGGTTGGACCTCTGATTGGGCTGCCCATAGACTTTGACCCAAGGTAAATACGAATTTGCTTTTATTCTTGCTGCACATGTCCCTGTCTTATAGAGAATATATAGTTTATGACACGTACTGTTTGTGAATGGGAGTGTGACACGTACTGTTTGTGAATGCCTATGATTAGATTATTGGATATCTGCTGATTATATGTCCTTGTCCATCATTGTCTGGTTGTTCTTGCAAGCATTATTAGTTAGGTTGTGTAGGTGCCAAATTCTGCTTCTAGATTAGTCTATTGTACCTGGGCCCTTCGCGGTGGGGTTTGGACCCTGTGTCTGGGTTATTGTTATTGAACTTTGGGCCTGAGCATGGACTTTTTGGGCCTTCATTTTTGTTGGTGGTTCTGAATTTGTGTACCTACGGTTCTACAAAATTGATATGACTGATTGTTTTGTTACTTGGACAATAACTTGCTATTTATGTACCTATAGTTCTAGTTTGTTGCTGCTCAATGCTCACATTCGTTTCTCATCCTTGCTATTTATGTTGGCTGACATAACTTGCCTGTTGCTCTTATGCGACCAGCATCCTCGTGACAGGGTTTGTCGGAACCGCCATCGCTTTAGGGTGCTTCTCCGGCGCCGCCATCATCACCAAGCGCAGGGAGTACCTGTACCTCGGTGGCCTGACCTCTTCTGGCATGTCGATCCTTCGACATGAAACTGTATGCTCGGTTTCTTCTCTTCCTTTTGGTGCGCATGCCATTACTGCATGGTGACCACGTAGGTAAAGCTTGCAAGTCGATGGCAGTTAGAATTGGCGACTGGAAAGAAGCGCACACTTAGGTCGATCTATCTGCTGGTCGCTGCGAGCATTTTTTCTTCTAGTGTGGTCCAGGCCAATGGCAGCATGCATACATTTATATTTACTGGAAATGCATGCATTTCTTTAAATGCATGACAAACAAAAGTCGTTGCTGCTGCTAGGATAGGACATAGCAGTAGCTTGCTGACTAGCTAGTGTTTGTTGAATTGTTGATCAACTCGCCTTTGGGCTGGCTGCTAGTACACCTACGTATAGCTACCTAGGTAGGAGTAGCTATGTGGCGCATGTAGTGGATTATTAAAATATTACAATCTCTTGATCAGCAATGAAAAGCATCGAGATGCAGCTTTATACTGGCATGCGAGCATATGCATGCAGCATGCTGTGTATGTGCACACTTGTGTACATCGGTAGCAACAATATGCAGTGATGGTGCCAACTATATGGATGAAGCTTATAAACCAAGCATGCATGCACAGTAGTGATGGTTTTGCTAGTAAAAATATACCAGCACTTACATAGTATACACTGGGTGCCAACATTTGTGATTCCTGTCAATATGGTCTGACCAACTGTGCTTAATGGTGTTGTGTCCTCTTGTAGCTCAAGAACGCAGGTGACAAGAAGAGGAAGAGGATGTCCTGAACGTTTCTCCCGCACATCGTAGATACCACCATCGCGGCCTTGTAGGAATTAAGCTGGCGATGTGCCACCCTTGTGTATCTGTTTTTGATTGTATGTGGAAGTTGGACGTGCATACGTGTATTTGCTCTTGTGAGTATTTAACTGGATGATCTTTGGATTTAATCAGTTAATAGAAAGATTTATTGATATTTTGTTGTTCAAATGTGTAAATTGAAATTTGTGAATGCAAAATACTAAATGTTCTACTTGACAAAATAATATTTGGGCTCTAAAAAGGCTGCGGCCCAAACTATAGTGGATCAGAACCTTGTGCATTTCTGAAAAACCAGAAAAATAGGCTTAATGAAATGGTCCTAAAAAAGGCCATGGCCCAAAATAAAAAAGGCCAAATTGTTGGGCCAGGCCCATGTAGTTAGAGAAAATTAATAGAGAAAATATACAGTAAAAAGGCCGAATTGTTGGGCTAGGCCCATGTACAAAATCGAATTGGACCGGGCTGAATCTTGTGCCACGTCAGATTGCCACGCTGGATGCCTATGTGGCCTGGGGAGAGAGCTAGCGACCAAAACAGAAGGTCATAGGATCAACGACCTTTTGTTAAAGGTCGCTATAGTCCGTTTACGACCGGCAGCTTTTGACCTTCTGTTTTTGGTCACAAAAAGGTCGTAAATGGAAATTTGTGACCTTTCAGTGACCAATAGTGGTGGTCACAAGTTGACATATTTCTTGTAGTGATGATTCGGACAGACTTAAGCATCGCTACGGGTGAGAAGGTCTCATCGTAGTCAACCCCTTGAACTTGTCGAAAACCTTTTGCGACAAGTCGAGCTTTGTAGACAGTAACATTACCGTCAGCGTCAGTCTTCTTCTTGAAGATCCATTTATTCTCAATTGCTTACCGATCATCGGGCAAGTCAACCAAAGTCCATACTTTGTTCTCATACATGGATCCCATCTCAGATTTCATGGCTTCAAGCCATTTTGCGGAATCTGGGCTCACCATCGCTTCTTCATAGTTCGTAGGTTCATCATGATCTAGCAGCATGACTTCCAGAACAGGATTACCGTACCACTCTGGCGCGGATCTCACTCTGGTTGATCTACGAGGTTCAGTAGTATCTTGTTCTGAAGTTTCATGATCATCATCATTAGCTTCCTCACTAATTGGTGTAGGTGTCGCAGAAACAGGTTTCTGTGATGTGCTACTTTCCAATAAGGGAGCAGGTACAGTTACCTCGTTAAGTTCTACTTTCCTCCCACTCACTTCTTTCGAGAGAAATTCCTTCTCTAGAAAGGATCCATTCTTAGCAACGAATGTCTTGCCTTCGGATCTGTGATAGAAGGTGTACCCAACAGTCTCCTTTGGGTATCCTATGAAGACACATTTCTTCGATTTGGGTTCGAGCTTATCAGGTTGAAGCTTTTTCACATAAGCATTGCAGCCCCAAACTTTAAGAAACGACAACTTTGGTTTCTTGCCAAACCATAGTTCATAAGGTGTCGTCTCAACGGATTTTGATGGTGCCCTATTTAACGTGAATGCGTCCGTCTCTAAAGCATAACTCCAAAATGATAGCGGTAAATTTGTAAGAGACATCATAGATCGCACCATATCAAGTAAAGTACGATTACGACGTTCGGACACACCATTACGCTGAGGTGTTCCGGGTGGCGTGAGTTGCGATACTATTCCGCATTGTTTCAGATGTAGACCAAACTCGTAACTCAAATATTCTCCTCCACAATCAGATCGTAGAAACTTTATTTTCTTGTTACGATGATTTTCAACTTCACTCTAAAGTATAACGAAGAAAGAAAAACCATAGCAAAATAAAGGAAATGAAGGAACTTTGAAGAAAACAGATGATAAAACAAACAAACAAACAAATAAATAATAAATAGGAAACCCTACAAGAACCTACAGCGCGCAACGAAGGGAACCTCGCTACTGGTCAGCCGCTAGACGTCGCACGTAGGCAATTCCTATTAGGAATCGGTATGGGCAACTTATAGCCATAGCGTGATGTATCACTGTCTTGCCTCAGCATTTCGTGTGTGATCACATTAGTAGGTCAACTCATTAGAACGTTTTCATGACAGTTTTATAGATCAGCATGGATTGGTTTTAGCACACTTCGTGCACTATATTTTTCTTATTCTGTTTTTTAATAGTTTCCTTCTGTTTTTTATTTTCTATATGTTTCCATTGTTAGTTTTCATTGCTATTTTCCATTTTATTTTCTTTTTTATTCATTTTTTCCTTTTTCTAGTTCTTTTATTATTTTTAAATACACTAACTTTTTGTATAGACCGTGCACACATTTCAAATACATGGCGAACATTTTCTGAAATACATGTTTGAACATTATTTTGATTACATGTTAAACATTTCTCAGATACACATTAAAGATTTTCTGAATAGACGTTGAACATTTGTTGAACACATGTTAAAAAATTCAGGTACACATTGAACATTTTAAAAAACATACATGATTGCTTCCTCAAAAACTCGTTGATTGTTTTTTGAATAGACGCTATTTTTTTATACACGTAGGAATTTTTCAGAAACCTGATGACCAATTTTTAATACATATTAAACATATTCAAATGCATGTTGAACATTTTCTAGATATACTTTGGATATTTTTTAATACATGTAAAATAATTTTTAATGGTGTGAACATTTTTACTTGCGCCAATAATTGTTTACACTGCGAAATTTTAATTAAATGCAATGAAATTTTCTTAGAATGAGATTAACATTTTATACAAAATACATGATCTTTTAACATTTTTTAGTGTGCGGTGAAATTTTGAATTTTGAAGTACATTAATTTCTGAAAAATATGTATATTTGAAAGTTTTCAAAATATAAGCGGAAAGAAAAATGTAAAAGAAATTACGTAATGTACCGTAGACATGCAGACGGGTTGACGATTACAGAAAACAATGAAATCTGACAATTGTTTTTGCAGGTACGAAATATTACAGTTAAAGTGAACAAAAACAAACCTTGCATTTTGTACGAGCTAGGATGGTCCGAGATTTATACTAGCCCAACATTGAAGTTTGTGGAATTCATTCCCTGACTCACCGCCGGTGATTCCTCCAGACTTCGGCTGCCGCATTTTGTAGTGTCAGTTGTTTTTTGAGAGAGAAGTGCATTGTCAATTTGGCAGCAGAAAAACCGCTGGGGCGATGGCTGGTGTTTTCTCATGAAAATGGCAGTATCAAGTTGGATGCATGGCTTGATGCATTCCTTCCAAATCAGTAAATTGTCAGCTTTTTTAGGAGTCTCGCATTGCCCCTTCCGTGCCTGACGTTTGTGGAAATTGACCTGAATTGCACGTTTCCGGAAACAACGTCCAGATTTTCTCTCGAGATAGTCGAACGACACAAGTCGTCGTCTCGTCTCCCTTTGTTAGCTGGTGCCGATCGCTGTCACAGGGTTACCCAGCACCGACTAGTTTGTAACTACCAACTGAATCTTTACGACTAGTTTGCAGTGGCTGTCGTTATCTATAGCGTAGAGCTGGATCGATTTGGCGCAGAAAATAGAAACTTCTGGTACGTAGTGTCACTAGAATATAGAGTTGGTTGCTTTTGACATATGTTTCTGACTTTGTTCGGGTATTTTATTTGAAGAAAGAATAAGCTCACTCAGGGCCTAGCCAAACAGAAGGGTAATAAAATGAGAAAAAACTGTCAAGTGCACAAAGACCGCTCCATAGTCAATTGACGTGTGGAAATATAAGCCACATAGACTGATTGGGTTCTGAAGAAACCAAAGGAAAAGAACAAACGTGTTACTTGTGCCCTTACATATATTATACTCAAGTAACGAGCTGTTCTTCCTACTTTGCCAATACAAGAGTCTCTGCAAGTGTTGGCGGAAGCCGGACAGGTAAATTATTTCTCCAGACCGGCTGACCAGCAGCTTTACCTAATCAATCCTGGCCATGGAGGTTGTCATATCTGCAGTTGCAGGTGAACTTGCAAGCCGTTTCATCTCCTACCTGCTGAACAAGTACCACCCGAAGCCTTCACGCTCGGAAGCAGAAGAGCTGATAGAGAGGTTGCAGCACCTCCTCATGAGAGTAAGCATGATCGTTGAGGAGGCGGATGCGCGGTACATAACCAACTCCGGGATGTTGTTGCAGCTCAAGATGCTCTCAGAGGCCATGTACAGAGGATACCGCGTCTTGGACACCTCGAGGTACCGAACCCTCCAAGACAGTGCAGGCTTCGATGAGGTTAGCATCAAAGACTCATCTACCAGCAGCATGTATTTAGCAATTCCCCTCAAGCGTTCTCGAACAACAACCGAGAAGGATGACAAGGCCACGTGCCTCGAGTCACTAGGTGCCTTGGAAAGCTTAGAAGTCGCTATTGCTAACATGGCAGAATTTGTTCTGCTTCTGGGTGGATGCGAGCGCATGTCTCGTAGGCCATACGACATCTATCTTTACACCGACAACTTTATGTTCGGCCGGCATGCTGAAAAGCAAAAACTCTTGAGCTTCTTGTTGCAGCACAGACCTGCTGGTGATGCACCAGCCATTCTTCCGATCATAGGTGGTGCCAAAGTTGGGAAGAAAACTTTAGTTGCTCATGTGTGTGGCGACGAAAGGGTTCGCTCGTGCTTCTCTTCTGTTTTGCACTTGAGTGGCGATAGTCTTTTGAGGCATGGAAGGACCATGTCTGGGATGAACATGCTTGTAGTTATTGAGTTTGCTTCTGATGTAAGTGATGATGACTGGAAAAACTTCCACTCATTTCTCATAACAATGGGCAGAGGAAGCCATATCATCATCATAAGTAGAATTCAAAGATTAGCCCGATTTGGATCGGTGAAACCGATTTTTCTAAGTGTTCTATCTTATGATGAGTGGAGGTACCTATTCAAGACACTCGCATTCGGGAGCATCCACGTCTACTAAAAATAGCAGATGAAGTTGCCAAGCAGTTGCACACACAAGGTTCACTTGTTGCAACAAATGCTTATGCAGATTTGTTGAGGAGAAATCTTAATGCTCAGTTTTGGCATTGCATATTGGACAAGGGGATAAGAATGATTAAAAGAAACATCGCCGTGTATGGTGTGCATCCAAGCATGCTTATAGAACAAGGACACCCGGTGGACATAACGGACTTTGCTATGCATCCACTTAGCATGATACCTTATACGATTAATGCTTCAATCAAGAAGGAATCGCCAAGTGTGACATTTGGGGAGTTGCTAGCGGATCCTAGTGTTAGACCGAAAGAAGACTTCATTCTGATTTCATGGGAATCAAGGATACCCCCTCATAATTCATTTGCTAATTTTGTTATGAGTCGTGCTCAGGATACACATGAAGGGAGTACCTTGCCAGGGAGGAAGCGACGAGGTGTGCCAATTTAATTGTGTTTCAGCAACTTGCATAATATAGCCCTCTGTTGTATTTTTTTCCACATGACAAACATAGGTGTTTACGTGTCCGGACACGGCAAAATAATTTTAAGGAGTAATTATACATTCAATTAAATGTATTGGAGATCATAACTTTAAATAAAACCATATGTTGTTTCAGATCCAATGCCCCCCCCCCCACCACCACCACCACACACACCCTCCTACCCACCCGCGCGGCACTGTCTAGATAACGAATACCATCATCTCACACAATTGCATTAATCCTGAACCATACACGAAGTTGAGAAAACTTGAATGAAATAAGAAAAAGAATATTTGTTTAAGTGCTGTCTATTAAGGACTCTGAAACTTTGGAACATTCTGAACGAACTATAAATATGAAGCTTGCCAAAACAGGAGAAAAACATTATTCCCTTCACCCCTTTCACTCTAACGGTCAAGAGTGATCAACTCCATCCGGCGGCATGATTCCACTCGTCATTTATCCTTCCTTGTTGTATTTAGTTAGCTATTTAAGCCTCTAATTTTAAGTGACAAGGTCGTCTCTAGAAATTTGGGGCCCCGGTGCGAAAAGCAAATGGGACCATATTTTTTTACAGAAGCATTATTTCACACAATATTTAGAAATTTTTCAAATATCAATGCAAAAGACGAAAGGCATAACTATATATTCATAATTATTATTCTCCAAGATATCATTTTCAAGTGCTACTGTTGCCAATCCATTGGATCTTTCTTCTGTCAACTGTCATAGTAGAACACAAGTATGATTTCAACAACTTGAGTTTAGAAAAGCTTGTTGCGCACTTGTAACTGTCATAGGAATGGTTTAATATGTATGCAATGATACCTTTAGGATAGAAGGGGCGCTTCTTCAAAAACTCAAGAATATCAAGTGGGATCATATAATTCTTGGGTGATCCATGGATGATGAAAAGTAACTTGCAACACAATTTCAGGTCCAACAACCACTCTTAAGTGCATCATCAAGATAAACAAAAGCGGCCATAAAAAGTAATGTATTGGAACCAAACAAAAATAATATAAATGCATTGCAACTCCATGAATTATAGACTTGTCAAGATAGTAGAATAGAAATAGATTGAGCCTTGATTTTGAACGTTCAACTACCGAAATCTTGGATGCATTACATTATATTCCCCAAACAATTTTAAAAAGAGAAAAGTATACTTTTCGTCCCTTAATTTTTGGTGAAGTCTAAATTTGGTCCCTCAACTATGAAACCGCACAACTTGCACCCCAAACTCTTGAAACCGGACAAGTATTGTCCCTCAAGCGGTATCTATGCTGACTCAACGTGGTTTTGACCGGTCCAGAGTGACATGTGGCCAAGCTTTTACGGACAAAAAAAGAAAAAGAAAACACACACGCAACGGTCATGTTAACTCCATCGAGACAAAATATCGAACAGGTGTTGTGTGCGTTGGAAATATGCCCTAGAAGCAATAATAAAATGGTTATTATTATATTTCTCTGTTCATGATAATTGTCTATTGTTCATGCTATAATTGTGTTATCCGGAAATCGTAATACATGTGTGAATACATAGACCACAACACGTCCCTAGTGAGCCTCTAGTTGACTAGCTCGTTGATCAAAAGATAGTCATGGTTTCCTGACTATGGACATTGGATGTCATTGATAACGGGATCACATCATTAGGAGAATGATGTGATGGACAAGACCCAATCCTAAGCATAGCTCAAAGATCGTGTAGTTTGTTTGCTGTAGCTTTTCCGAATGTCAAGTATCATTTCCTTAGACCATGAGATTGTGCAACTCCCGGATACCGTAGGGGTGCCTTGGGTGTGCCAAACGTCACAATGTAACTGGGTGACTATAAAGGTACACTACAGGTATCTCCAAAAGTGTCTGTTGGGTTGGCACGAATTGAGACTGGGATTTGTCACTCCGTATGACGGAGAGGTATCTCTGGGCCCACTCGGTAATGCATCATCATAATGAGCTCAATGTGACCAAGTGGTTGATCACGGGATCATGCATTACAGTACGAGTAAAGTGACTTGCCAGTAACGAGATTGAATGAGGTATTGGGATATCGACGATCGAGTCTCGGGCAAGTAACGTACCGATTGACAAAGGGAATTGTATACGGATTGATTGAATCCTCGACATCGTGGTTCATCCGATGAGATCATCGAGGAGCATGTGGGAGCCAACATGGGTATCCAGATCCCGCTGTTGGTTATTGACCGGAGAGTCGTCTCGGTCATGTCTGCATGTCTCCCGAACCCGTAGGGTCTACACACTTAAGGTTCGGTGACGCTAGGGTTGTTGAGATATTAGTATACGGTAACCCGAAAGTTGTTTGGAGTCCCGGATGAGATCCCGGACATCACGAGGAGTTCTGGAATGGTCCGAAGGTGAAGATTTATATATAGGAAGTCAAGTTTCGGCCATCGGAAAGTTTTGGGGGTAATCGGTATTGTACTGGGACCACCGGAAGGGTCCCGGGGGTCCACCGGGTGGGGCCACCTATCCCGGAGGGCCCCATGGGCTGAAGTGTGAGGGGAACCAGCCCCTAGTGGGATGGTGCGCCCCCCTATGGGCCTCCCCCTGCGCCTAGGGTTGGAAACCCTAGGGGTGGGGGGCGCCCCACTTGCCTTGGGGGGCAAGCCACCCCTTGGCCGCCGCCCCCCCTTGGAGATGGCATCTCCAAGGGCCGGCGCCCCCTAGGGACCCTATATATAGTGGGGGGAGGGAGGGCAGCCGCACCCTAGCCCCTGGCCTCTCCCTCTCCCTCCCGTGACACTCCTCCATCTCCCTGTGCTTGGCGAAGCCCTGCCGAGATCGCCGTAGTTTCCACCACCACGCCGTCGTGCTGCTGGATCTCCATCAACCTCTCCTTCCCCCTTGCTGGATCAAGTTGGAGGATACGTCTTCCCAACCGTATGTGTGTTGAATGCGAAGGTCCCATCTGTTCGGCGCTAGGTCATCGGTGATTTGGATCACGTCGAGTACGACTCCATCAACCCCATTCTCTTGAACGCTTCCGCGCGCGATCTACAAGGGTATGTAGATGCACTCCTCTCTCCCTCGTTTCTAGATGACTCCATAGATGGATCTTGGTGATGCGTAGAAAATTTTAAAATTCTGCTACGTTCCCCAACAGTGGCATCATGAGCTAGGTCTATGCGTAGTTTCTATGCACGAGTAGAACACAAAGCATTTGTGGGCGTGGATATTGTCAATTTGCTTGCCGTTACTAGTCTTATCTTGATTCGGCGGCATCGTGGGATGAAGCGGCCTGGACCGACCTTACACGTACGCTTACGTGAGACTGGTTCCACCGATTGACATGCACTAGTTGCATAAGGTGGCTGGCGGGTGTCTGTCTCTCCTACTTTAGTCGGATCGGATTCGATGAAAAGGGTCATTATGAAGGGTAAATAGAAATTGGCATATCATGTTGTGGTTTTGGCGTAGGTAAGAAGCGTTCTTGCTAGAAACCTATAGCAGTCACGTAAAAACTTGCAACAACAATTAGAGGACGTCTAGCTTGTTTTTGCAGCATGTGCCCTGTGATGTGATATGGCCAAAAGGATGTGATGAATGATATATGTGATGTATGAGATTGATCATGTTCTTGTAATAGGAATCACGACTTGCATGTCGATGAGTATGACAACCGGCAGGAGCCATAGGAGTTGTCTTTATTTATTTATGACCTGTGTGTCAACATAAACGACATGTAATTACTTTACTTTATTGCTAAAGCGTTAGCCATAGTAGTAGAAGTAATAGATGACGAGACAACTTCAAGAAGACACGATGATGGAGATCATGATGATGGAGATCATGGTGTCATGCCAGTGACAACAATGATCATGGAGCCCCGAAGATGGAGATCAAAAGGAGCAAATGATATTGGCCATATCATGTCACTATTTGATTGCATGTGATGTTTATCATGTTTTACATCTTATTTGCTTAGAACGACGGTAGCTTAAAATAAGATGATCCCTCGTAATAATTTCAAGAAAATGTTCCCCCTAACTGTGCACCGTTGCGAAGGATCGTTGTTTCAAAGCACCACGTGATGATCGGGTGTGATAGATTCTAACGTTCGAATACAACGGGTGTAAGCCAGATTTACACACGCAATACACTTAGGTTGACTTGACGAGCCTAGCATGTACAAACATGGCCTCGGAACACGGAAGACCGAAAGGTCGAGTATGAGTCGTATAGAAGATACGATCAACATGAAGATGTTCACCGATGTTGGCTAGTCCGTCTCACGTGATGATCGGACACGGCCTAGTTAACTCGGATCATGTTTCACTTAGATAACTAGAGGGATGTCTATCTGAGTGGGAGTTCATTGGGTAATTTGATTAGATGAACTTAATTATCATGAATTTAGTCTAAAATCTTTACAATATGTCTTGTAGATCAAATGGCCCACGTTGTCCTCAACTTCAACGCGTTCCTAGAGAAAACCAAGCTGAAAGATGATGGCAGCAACTATACGGACTGGGTCCAGAACCTGAGGATCATCCTCATAGCTGCCAAGAAAGATTATGTCCTAGAAGCACCGCTAGGTGACGCACCCATCCCAGAGAACCAAGGCGTTATGAACGCTTGGCAGTCACGTGCTGATGATTACTCCCTCGTTCAGTGTGGCATGCTTTACAGCTTAGAACCGGGGCTCCAAAAGCGTTTTGAGAGACACGGAGCATATGAGATGTTCGAAGAGCTGAAAATGGTTTTCCAAACTCATGCCCGGGTCGAGAGATATGAAGTCTCCGACAAGTTCTTCAGCTGTAAGATGGAGGAAAATAGTTCTGTCAGTGAACACATACTCAAAATATCTGGGTTTCATAACCGCTTGACTCAGCTGGGAGTTAATTTCCCGGATGACGCGGTCATTGACAGAATCCTTCAGTCGCTTCCACCGAGCTACAAGAGCTTTGTGATGAACTTCAATATGCAGGGGATGGAAAAGACCATTCCTGAGGTATATTCAATGCTGAAATCAGCAGAGGTGGAAATCAAAAAGGAACATCAAGTGTTGATGGTGAATAAAACCACTAAGTTTAAGAAAGGCAAGGGTAAGGAGAACTTCAAGAAGGACGGCAAGGGAGTTGCCGCGCCCGGTAAGCAAGCTGCCGGGAAGAAACCAAAGAATGGACCCAAGCCTGAGACTGAGTGTTTTTATTGCAAGGGAAGTGGTCACTGGAAGCGGAACTGCCTCAAATACTTAGCGGACAAGAAGGCCGGCAACACTAAAGGTATATGTGATATACATTTAATTGATGTGTACCTTATCAGTACTCGTAGTAGCTCCTGGGTATTTGATACCGGTGCGGTTGCTCACATTTGTAACTCAAAGCAGGAGCTGTGGAATAAGCGGAGACTGGCGAAGGACGAGGTGACGATGCGCGTCGGGAATGGTTCCAAGGTCGATGTGATCACCGTCGGCACGCTACCTCTACATTTACCTATGGGATTAGTTTTAAACCTCAATAATTGTTATTTAGTGCCAGCTTTCAGCATGAACATTGTATCAGGATCTCGTTTAATTTGAGATGGCTACTCATTTAAATCCGAGAATAATGGTTGTTCTATTTATATGAGAGATATGTTTTATGGTCATGCTCCGTTGGTGAATGGTTTATTCTTAATGAATCTCGAGCGTAATATTACACATATTCATAGTGTGAATACCAAAAGATGTAAGGTTGATAATGATAATCCCACATACTTGTGGCACTGCCGCCTTGGTCACATAGGTGTCAAATGCATGAAGAAGCTCCATGCAGATGGACTTTTGGAGTCTCTTGATTACGAATCATTTGACACGTGCGAACCATGCCTCATGGGTAAAATGACCAAGACTCCGTTCTCAGGAACGATGGAGCAAGCAACCAACTTATTGGAAACTATACATACTGATGTGTGCGGTCCAATGAGTGTTGAGGCTCACGGTGGCTATCGTTATGTTCTCACCCTCACTGATGACTTGAGTAGATATGGGTATGTCTACTTAATGAAACACAAGTCTGAGACTTTTGAAAAGTTCGAGGAATTTCAGAGTGAGGTTGAGAATCAACGTGACAAGAAAATCAAGTTCTTGCGATCAGATCGTGGGGGAGAATACTTGAGTCACGAATTTAGCACACACTTAAGGAAATGTGGAATAGTTTCACAACTCACGTCGCCTGGAACACCTCAGCGTAATGGTGTGTCCGAACATTGTAATCACACTCTATTGGATATGGTGCGATCTATGATGTCTCTTACCGATTTACCGCTGTCATTTTGGGGCGATGCTTTAAAGACTGCCGCATTCACTTTAAATAGGGCTCCGTCGAAATCCGTTGAGACGACACCGTATGAATTATGGTTTGGGAAGAAACCTAATCTGTCGTTTCTAAAAGTTTGGGGATGCGATGCTTATGTCAAGAAACTTCAACCTGAAAAGCTCGAACCCAAATCGGAAAAATGCGTCTTCATAGGATACCCTAAAGAAACTATTGGGTATACCTTCTACCTCAGATCTGAAGGCAAGATCTTTGTTGCCAAGAATGGGTCCTTTCTAGAGGAAGAGTTTCTCTCGAAAGAAATAAGTGGGAGGAAAGTAGAACTTGATGAAGTATTACCTCTTGAACCGGTAAGCGGCGCAGCTAGAGAAAATGTTCCTGAGGTGCCTGCACCGACTAGAGAGGAAGTTGATGATGATGATCATGAAACTTTAGATCAAGTTGGTACTGAACTTCGTAGGTCCACGAGGACATGTTCCGCACCAGAGTGGTACGGCAAACCTGTCTTGGAAATCATATTGTTAGATAACGGTGAACCTTCGAACTATGAAGAAGCAATGGCGGGCCCGGATTCCGACAAATGGCTGGAAGCCATGAAATCCGAGATAGGATCCATGTATGAAAACGAAGTATGGACTTTGACTGACTTGCCCGTTGATCGGCGAGCCATAGAAAATAAATGTATCTTTAATAAGAAGACAGACGCGGATGGTAACGTAACCATCTATAAAGCTCGGCTTGTCGCTAAGGGTTATCGACAAGTTCAAGGGGTTGACTACGATGATACTTTATCACCCGTAGCGAAGGTAAAGTCCGTCCGAATCATGTTAGCAATTGCCGCATTCTATGATTATGAGATATGGCAAATGGATGTCAAAACGGCATTCCTTAATGGTTTCCTTAAGGAAGAATTGTATATGATGCAGCCGGAAGGTTTTGTTGATCCTAAGAATGCTGACAAGGTGTGCAAGCTCCAACGCTCGATTTATGGGCTAGTGCAAGCATCTCGGAGTTGGAACATTCGTTTTGATGAGATGATCAAAGTGTTTGGGTTTACGCAGACTTATGGAGAAGCCTGCATTTACAAGAAAGTGAGTGGAAGCTCTGTAGCATTTCTCATATTATATGTGGATGGCATACTGTTGATGGGAAATGATATAGAATTCTTGGAAAGCATAAAGGCCTACTTGAACAAGTGTTTTTCAATGAAGGACCTTGGAGAAGATGCTTATATATTAGGCATCAAGATCTATAGAGATAGATTGAGACGCCTCATTGGTCTTTCACAGAGTACGTACCTTGACAAGATATTGAAGAAGTTCAAAATGGATCAGTCAAAGAAGGGGTTCTTGCCTGTATTGCAAGGTACGAGATTGAGCACGGCTCAATGCCCAACCACAGCAGAAGATAGAGAAAAGATGAGTGTCGTCCCCTATGCCTCGGCCATAGGGTCTATCATGTATGCTATGATGTGTACCAGACCTGATGTAAACCTTGCTGTAAGTTTGGTAGGAAGGTACCAAAGTAATCTCGGCATGGAACACTGGACAGCGGTCAAGAATATCCTGAAGTACCTGAAAAGGACTAAGGATATGTTTCTCGTTTATGGAGGTGACGAAGAGCTCGTCGTAAAGGGTTATGTCGATGCTAGCTTCGACACAGATATGAATGACTCTAAGTCATAAACCGGATACATGTATATTTTGAATGGTGGGGCAGTAAGCTGGTGCAGTTGCAAGCAAAGCGTTGTGGCGGGATCTACATGTGAAGCGGAGTACATGGCAGCCTCGGAGGCAGCACAAGAGGCAATCTGGGTGAAGGAATTCATTACCGACCTAGGAGTCATACCCAATGCGTCGGGCCCGATGACTCTCTTCTGTGACAACACTGGAGCTATTGCCCTTGCCAAGGAGCCCAGGTTTTACAGGAACACCAGGCATATCAAGCGTCGCTTCAACTCCATTCATGAAAGTGTTCAAAATGGAGACATAGAGATTTGTAAAGTACATACGGACCTGAATGTGGCAGATCCGTTGACTAAACCTCTCCCTAGAGCAAAACATGATCAACACCAGAACTGCATGGGTGTTCGATTCATCACAATGTAACTAGAATTTTGACTCTAGTACAAGTGGGAGACTGTTGGAAATATGCCCTAGAGGCAATAATAAAATGGTTATTATTATATTTCTTTGTTCATGATAATTGTCTATTGTTCATGCTATAATTGTGTTATCCAGAAATTGTAATACATGTGTGAATACATAGACCACAACACGTCCCTAGTGAGCCTCTAGTTGACTAGCTCGTTGATCAAAAGATAGTCATGGTTTCCTGACTATGGACATTGGATGTCATTGATAACGGGATCACATCATTAGGAGAATGATGTGATGGACAAGACCCAATCCTAAGCATAGCTCAAAGATCGTGTAGTTCATTTGTTGTAGCTTTTCCGAATGTCAGGTATCATTTCCTTAGACCATGAGATTGTGCAACTCCCGGATACCGTAGGAGTGCCTTGGGTGTGCCAAACGTCACAACGTAACTAGGTGACTATAAAGGTACACTACAGGTATCTCCAAAAGTGTCTGTTGGGTTGGCACGAATCGAGACTGGGATTTGTCACTCCGTATGACGGAGAGGTATCTCCGGGCCCACTCGGTAATGCATCATCATAATGAGCTCAATGTGACCAAGTGGTTGATCACGGGATCATGCATTACGGTACGAGTAAAGTGACTTGCTGGTAACGAGATTGAACGAGGTATTGGGATACCGACGATCGAGTCTCGGGCAAGTAACATACCGATTAACAAAGGGAATTATATACGGATTGATTGAATCCTCGACATCGTGGTTCATCCGATGAGATCATCGAGGAGCATGTGGGAGCCAACATGGGTATCCAGATCCCGCTGTTGGTTATTGACCAGAGAGTCGTCTCGGTCATGTCTGCATGTCTCCTGAACCTGTAGGGTCTACACACTTAAGGTTCGGTGACGCTAGGGTTGTTGAGATATTAGTATACGGTAACCCGAAAGTTGTTCGGAGTCCCGGATGAGATCCCGGACGTCACGAGGAGTTCCGGAATGGTCCGGAGGTGAATATTTATATATAGGAAGTCAAGTTTCGGCCATCGGGAAAGTTTCGAGGGTAATCGGTATTGTACCGGGACCACTGGAAGGGTTCCGGGGGTCCACCGGGTGGGGCCACCTATCCCGGAGGGCCCCATGGGCTTAAGTGGGAGGGGAACCAGCCCCTAGTGGGCTGGTGCGCCCCCCTCCCATGGGCCTCCCCCTGCGCCTAGGTTTGAAAACCCTAGGGGTGGGGGCGCCCCACTTGCCTTGGGGGGCAAGCCACCCCTTGGCCGCCGCCCCCCTTGGAGATGGCATCTCCTAGGGCCGCCCCCCTAGGGACCCTATATATAGTGGGGGGGGAGGGAGGGCAGCCGCACCCTAGCCCCTGTCCTCTCCCTCTCCCTCCCGTGACATTCCTCCATCTCCCTGTGCTTGGCGAAGCCCTGCCGAGATCGCCATAGTTTCCACCACCACGCCATCGTGCTGCTGGATCTCCATCAACCTCTCCTTCCCCCTTACTGGATCAAGTTGGAGGAGACGTCTTCCCAACCGTACGTGTGTTGAACGCGGAGGTGCCGTCCGTTCGGCGCTAGGTCATCGGTGATTTGGATCATGTCGAGTACGACTCCATCAACCCCGTTCTCTTGAACGCTTCCGCGCGCGATCTACAAGGGTATGTAGATGCACTCCTCTCTCCCTCGTTGCTAGATGACTCCATAGATTGATCTTGGTGATGCGTAGAAAATTTTAAAATTCTGCTACGTTCCCCAACAGTGCGTGCCGCTCGCATGGTCCATGCTGCTCTCCTGGCCATCACCCATCAAGATCTCTCGGCGATCAACCATCTGCACGCATCGGCGCTGCCTGTATGACCGAGGACGGTTCGACATGGCGAGCTTGACCAAGGCACGGAGGCGGTGGCGACGGCCAGCAGGGCCAACGATGTCTCTGCACGGCGAGCTTGGCCAACGTGCAGATGGTGTGTTGACGAGCAACTTAGTAGGAGCACGGGGCAGACGACGGTGGTGCAGTAGCTCGCAGCGGTGATGGCAGCCGATGGACGGTGGCCAGCAAAGCCGAGGCGCGACCGTGCACGCATGCATGGCCATCAGGAGCTCGCAGACAACGGCCATGGGAGCGGGCCAGTCGTTGAGGCTGCCTTGTTCGAGGAGCTCGCAGACCAGGACGCAGTTGGGTCCGGCGACGTAGTTGCCGAGCAGGGGCAAGATTCGCTGTAGGCTGGGTTCCCAACGCAGAGACGGGGCGGATCGCCGCCCCGCTGTCTGGGCTTCTCGATCCCGACGGCATGTTCCCCAACTGCATGCCCAACCTGGAGGACGCCCTCGAGCTCTGCTGTCGCTGCCACTCTGCTCGTCGCGGCTACGGCCGCAATCCGCTCGGGCATGGCTGTAGGCTGGAGCGATTGCGAGAGCTGACTCAGCTGAGGGAAGGAGCGCCTGGAGCAGGCAAGTGGTCTTGAGCGCGTCGTCGGCCACCGCCATGAGCTCCCGCGCCAGCGACACGCCGACATTGCGGAGCGGCCTTACAGGTGTCGCCAGGACCAGAGACACCTTGCCGGAGGCTTCCACGCCCACATCCTTCTCGTGCCGCTGCGACTGCACGCACGCCCACTGTTCGTCAAAATGCCCAGCTGAGTTAGAAGAAAGAAGGAAGGAGATCCACCAGGGATAGCCACGTGGACGTAGACCCGGTCAAAACCATGCCACATCATCATGAAACCACTTGCAATCGGGAGAAGGACTTAAATTGTCTGGTTTTGAGAGTTAGGGATGCAAATTGTCCGGTTTCGTAGTTGGAGGACTAAATTTAGACTTTGTCAAGAGTTCAGGAACGAAAAGTATACTTTTCTTTTTTAAAAATGTTCCAATTTTTTTAATAAACTGAGATGGCAGCAATAGGGCTTTACATTTTGTATCAAACAAATTATTTTTAAAAAGAGGCGCGGTGGCCTATAGGGCACCGATTACTTGAACTGTGCAGTTCGGGACAGCGTGGCGGTGTCGGCTGACATGATGGCGTGTCAGCCGGCGCCTGCATCTTTTTGTGTGATTCGTCTACTGGTTGCCGATCATCGATCTACCGGCTGCTATCGGCTGCCTACTGATTGCCGATCCACAAAGCGAGACGGATCGTTGATTTCAATTGATTCGAAACATATGCAGAAAATTCTGTATGCATGTGCTACAGTTTTGTTTCTGGGTCTATTGGTTTTTTTGAAAGACCTGTCACTTTATTTATACTCATAACAATTACAGGTACATTGGTTTCCTAAGATCTAAGAAAATACAAAGTAACTCTTATGACTAACAATTACAATGAAATCTTTTGAAGACATCTTCACAACGTCAATCTCTACTCGAAGAAATACTCCAAAGACTTCGGTAAAGAGGCTGCAATTGGACTGGAGCAACAATACTGTCACTTCTTCACCCGCATGAACATTATCAATAAATGGTTTTTGAAAGCGCCTTGAGTCCCCATCCATAAAGATGGGAAGCCTTGATCGATGAACTATATCCTCACCATGATGTCGATGAAAGATTTCACCGCCACAAAAAATCAGACCAACAAAAAAGGCTTGACACAGCAACATAAACTCATCAGATCTGAATAATCGGATCTACAAGAATAGAAAACTCTCTAATCTCATAGCACCGCCAAAAGAACGAGAGAACATTCATTCTCTTTACTGAAGATCTGAGGACCCCATCTCTCTGGACCAAGATGGCAGCCGGAGGCGAGGGGACCTACATTTCTCAGACGACGGCGGCTGCACGAGAAACTCTAACAATAAAAGAGACGCTGAAACGATCAAACGGTCTCGGTCGATCAGTTTGGCAAGCAGACTGCTTCCGATCGGCTCTAGACGACCAGGCCCAAGTAGCCCAAAAGGAGAGCTTCGAGCGACTAGGTAACGTAGGCAAATCTGGAAATACCTATTTGACGCATTTTGCGCCAAGATATTGTCGTTTCGCACAGGGCATCGAACGATCGTTCTGATGGGGCTGGCCCATTTAAGCGTTTCACCGTTTCCGGTTTTGTAAGGTTCCCAGCATATTTTCCTGGTTTTGGCCTGAACCTTTTTTGTTTCTTTTCCTGTTTCCATGTTTGTTTTTTGGTTTTTCATGGTTTGTTTTTTTTTTCATTTTTCTCTTTATTTTGCATCTTTCTTTTTTTCTTTTTTCTTCTTCCTTTCCTGTTTCTTTTTATTCCTTTTCTAATTTTCATGTTTCTTTATCTTTTTTATATAAAGTACTTGTTTCGAAAATTGTTCGGAAATTTTAAAAACTGTTCATGTTTTTAAAAATATATTCATTTTTCAGATAATAGTAGTGTTTTCAAAAATTGTTCATAAATTCAAAAAATATTCCCGTTTACAAAAACTGTTCACCAATTTAAAAAAATGTTCTTATTTTTCAAATTTTTGTTCAGTTATTAATTTTTTTCACATTTCCAAAAAGAATTTGGTTTTCAAATTTTGTTCTGAAAATTCAAAATATGTTCGTCATTTAATAAATTGTTCCTGCCTTGAAATTTTATGCACAAATTCAAAAAATATTCGTGTTTTCAACATTTCATCGTAAATTCCAAAATAGTTTGCATTGAAGTTATTCTTCACAAATTCAAAGTTGTTCATATTTTCAAATTTTATTTGCAAATTCAAAAAATGTTTCAGAATTGCAAAAAAAACCTAGCTTTCCAAAAATATTAGCAAATTCAAAATATTTTCACGTTTTCAGAAAATTGGCAAATTCAATAAATGTTCTGGAATTTTAAAAAATGTACACTTTTATAATTTTTATTCATAAAATGAAAAAATGTTCCAACTTTTCAAATTTATTCACACCATCAAAATGTTCATGTTTCTCGAAATTTGTTTGAAAATTCAAAGTGTTCACGTATTGAAGAAAATATTCGTAATTTAATTAAATTCAGGTGCAAGAGGCCCACGGTTCAACCCCTTACACGGACTGTAGTGTTTGGATTTTTTGCAAATTATAGTTTGAGTTTTTTTGCTGTCATATGTTTCTTTAAGTGCTTCACCGCAAACCTAACATGGGAGGCTCTCAGTCCGATTGGCATGCATAGCGCGCCAACCACGAAAAAGTCGCGGGTTTGAGTTTCCGTGCAAGCACGATCGTAATTTGTGCATTTTTTCATCTCGGACTAGCGATGTTTTTTTTTTTCAGGAACAGACCGAACCGATTGAAGCTTCTAGAAGCCCCCGCTCGATTTTGGAAAGCTTATAGAAACTTGTGGCAATTTTGTTCTTTTTTCTTTTGTGGTTTCTGGACGGTTTATATTCTGTTTTTTAATTCACTTTTTCTTTTCTTAAATTTGTGGATTTTTTTTCATATTAGCTAATTTTTTTTCCAAATTGACGAACTTTTTCAAAGTTGATGAGTTGTTTTTTCAAAATCTACGAAGTTTTTCTCACAATCTTTGGACTCATTTCGAATTGTGAACTTTTTTTAAAATTAATGGACTTTATTTTTCAAATTCCTGAACTACATTATCAAAATCGTTGAACTTTTTCCAAAATGTATTATTTTTTTCAAATTACAGAACCTTTTTCAATTTTTAAGTTTATAAAAAATCCATGTTTTTACTTATTTTTGAAATTTCTAGATAAATTTAAAGAAGCAAATGCTCAATGGCTGACCTGTCCATTATCGACTGATCGAACGAAGAGGGCGGCTCCACGTCCTCTGTGCATCCCGGGCGACCAGAGCGATCTTTCTTCCTTTGTTGGGCCAGGCCCAGTCTGGTAGGTAAGCTCCCCGGCGCTACAGGCGCCAACGTACAGTTCTGGGCCGGCACATTCCTAGGTCTGATTCGCTGGTCGCCAGGTTTTTCTTTGTATGTTTTCTTTATTTTTTCTTTCTTCATCAGTTTCTTTATTTCTTTCAATGATTTTGTTCGTTTCATTGTCGGTTTTACTCTATTTTTTTATTTCTGTTATATTTTCTTTACTCTGATATTCTTTTGTTTATTTCTCTGTTTTTACTAGTTTTATTCGATCTTTCTCTGTTTTTTTCTTTTTTCATCTGTTTCTTTGTTTCTTTCTCGGTTTACAATGTTTTCCATTCCGTTGCACTTATCTTTCAATGACTCTCTTTTTTATTTTTTTTCTTTCTTTCCTCACCAGTTTCTTTCTTTCTTCACCAGTTTCTTTCTTTGTTTCTTTCAAATATACCTTTTGATGCCTATTTTTATAGGTATACACCTTATAATTTTTTATACAGACAAAATATTTGTTCATGCACACCAACCATTGTTCAATACATAATTAATATTTTTATAAAATATATGCTTTTATGTATATTGTTTTTATACACATTTTAAAATTCTTAGTATAGATATAAGACTTTTTTATACAGCTTTAACTTTTTTTTACATAAATGATTAAGTTGTGCTAATAAAAATAATTACACTGCATGAAATTTTTTCAAATTCACAATTATATATTGAAGTACATTAAGTTTTGGAATACATGTATATAAATCAAATTCTTATTTTTGAAATAGAAATAAACCAAAAGATTGAATTAGCCTTAAAAAAGGAAAATACCTAAAAGCTGGACCATCCAGTAATTCTGTGTTGCATTAATGGACCGGCCCACTTTTGCATCCTCGAGCTGAGGGTACGCTAGATCTCGCTAAAAGCGAGCGCAAAGCCTATATGTAACCTACTATCTCGCTGAAGCTTTTTCTCCGTGGTGTAGCTACTGGGCCGTCCCATTTTCTTCTGAGATTTTTTGATTCTGTGGGTTTCCTTCGCTAGGTATTTTCGGTTTTTCCTTTTTTCTTTTTTTTCTGGGTTTCTTTCTTTCCTCACTACTACTCCATGGTTTTCTATTACTCTTTGTTTTTTCACAAGTTTTCTTCGTTTGTTTCTCGGTTTTCACCTTTTCACATTTTTTCTTTGTTTATTTCTTTGTTGTCACTGGTCTTTTCTTTCTTTCTTTCTTTTATTTGGCTTTGATTTTTATATTCCTTCTTGGTTTTCAATGGTTTTATCTGTTTTAACACATGTCTAATTTTCATTAGTAAAAAAACACATATTTTCAAATATACAATGTAAATTTATCATTTCAAACATTTTCTTAAATACATGATTTTTTTTCAAATTCACGTTCAACATTTTTTATGGTCATAAACATTTCCTTAAACTACACAAACATTTTCTTACATGGTAAAAAAATGAAATGATAGAATATTTCTTTAACATAACATGTACACTTCTTAATGCTAATACAAAATTTTCAAGTGTCACATATATTTTTTGGGAAATGCAAATGTTTGTTTTAATGTTATAAACTTTGTTTAATGATACGAAATATTTATGTATACTACCCAAAAATTAGTTTGTTTCTTTTTATAAAGTTTTTTCGAAATTTCATATATATTATTTCTAAAATGCACAAACATTTTTTCATCTTCTGAACAGTCGCTTAGTTGTGCTGATCTTTTTATACATTGTATTAGGTTCCTTCAAATGCAAGGTTTGACAATAATAATAATAATAATAATAATAATAATAATAATAATAATAATAATAATAAGTGTTTTCAAAATATATATTTTAAATTTAAATAAAAATTAAAAAATAGGTAAAATAGAAATTGGTGTGATGTCAGCTCGATGGCAGCAAACCCAACACTCTTCACCCAGCAAGTGAAGGAACAATACTTCGGTGTGCGCTGGGCCGGTCCATGTACGGGATTAGTTGAGGCGATGCTGCCATTTGTCTCACGTCAAGCGAGACAATGGCGCCCCCATAAGCGAGACATAGGCCCGCCCGATCCTATAGGTGAATCCTATTTAGCGCTGCAGGCGCCCGTTAATGTGTATTTTGCAAATGGTCGCCTGCAGCGCCCGTTAATGTGTATTTTGCAAATGGGCGCTGCAGCTCTGGACCGGTCCATATAGTAGTTTTTCTTCTTTGTTTCTAATCCGCAAAAAAGTCGAGCGCCCGTGAAGATTTGAACTGACGACCTCCCACTCACGTACAGATTGGTGCAACCAACACGCAAAAAACCCCGATCAGATTAATTTGAACCCTTCCTTCCCTGTATTGGTTCCTTTACGCTTTCTCCTTCTTTTCATTTTTTTCATTTGCTTTTTCCTTTTTGTTTTCTATTTTTTCTTTCTTCTTCTTCCTGGGTCAATGAATTATCTCGCAAATACGTGAACTTTTTCTTCAAATCGATGAACTTATTTCAAAATTAGATGAACTTCCTTTCAAATTCATGAACTATTTAAAAACTTTTTGTGTATTTTTTAAAATCCATTAACTTTTTTTTCATTTTCCTGATGAACTGTTTTCAAATGAATGAACTTTTTTTTTCAAATCTATTGAACTTTTTTCAAAATCGATGAACTTTTTTTGGATTCGATGAACTTTTTCTAATTATGATGAACTTTTCTCAGATTGGATGAACTTTTTCCAGTTGTGATGAACTTTCTCAAATTTGATAAACTTTTTTTCAGATTCGATGAACTTTCGTCAAATTCAATCAACTATTTTTTCAAATTCTATGAACTTTTTTAAAAATCAATAACTATTTTTCAAATTTGTGAACCTTTTTTTTAAATTTCATTGAATTTGAAAAAAAATCATCAAAAATGGAAATTTTCATCGTTTTGAATAGAGTTCACGAATTAGAAAAAAATTCATCAAATAAGGAAGAAAAAAAACAGAAAACGGAAAATGGAATAAAGGAAAAAGGAAAGAAGAAAAAAGGGAAAGAAGATAAAAACGGAAAAGATGTAAGCATTCATACCCGCCCAAGTGGCCTAGTGGTCAGCCTAGCGTAGCATGAAGAATGAGGATGCTGTTTCGATTCATTAGCGGGGGGCGCTTTAGTGTTTGCTGAATTTTATTTTGCGTGCGCTGCGCGCCCGTATTGGGCCAGCCCAAGAGTGCGGCTGCATGGGCGCCGAAACTCCTAGCTGGCGCCGAAGGCGCCCAAGAGCGCGGCTGCATGGGCGCCGAAACTCCTAGCCGGCGCCGAAGGCGCTGACTAGGAGCTCCCGATCCTATATGCCATCTGCAGCGACAAATAGGAGTGGCTTCGCTCGGAGCAACCGTAGGTGGGCCGTTCAGTTTGTGGCAGCGCGTTACACGTTCGCTGCTTTATTTTTTGGATCCCTTTTGTTGACTTTTTGTTTGTTTTTCCTTTCTGGTTCTTTGTTTGTATGGTTTACTCTTCCTTTTTTTCCTGTTTTTTCTTTTGTTTTTCGTTTTTATTTTTATTTTATTAATACATGGTGAACATTTTTAAATACGGGTGAATGATTTGTTAATAGAAGTTGAATATTTTTCTTTGGGGTTTTAAACACACGGTGAATAATTTATTGATGGTCACCGTATACTAGCAAATATTCACAGTATATTACGAAAAAGATCAATGTGTTTTTAAAAAAGAGTTCAGCGTGTATTAAAAACAATTTCACTATATATTACCAAAAGGTTTATGGTGTATTATAATTTTTTGATCGTATAGTAAAAATGTTCACGGTATATTACAAAAACTTTACGATGCATAATTTCTTTTTCATAATATATAATGAAAATGGTCAATGTATATTAAAAATGTTCTATGTGTATTTTAAAACTATTCAACATATATGAAGAAAAGTTCATTGTAATAAAAAGCATTCACCATATATTAAACCAATTTTCAGTGTGTATGTGAAATAATATTCACCGTATATTACAAAAATGTGTATAGTATAGAAAATTATTGAAACATAAAATTTCAAAAATAAAAAACCCATAAGGAAATCTAAACCCGGAAATCTAAAACCATAGTTGATGTGAGACTTTCTGCTTCTTTTTTGTCTTCTCCACAACCATCATATTCTATTCCATCTATAGTGATATATCCATGGCTCACACATATGTATTGCGTGAAGATTAAAAAGGTTTGAGAACACCAAAATATGAAGCAATTTCTTGGCTTGTCATCAAGATTGTACATGATAAAATACTTTGTGTGACGAATATGGAGCATAGCTAGACTATATGATTTTGTACAGATAACTTTCTTTGGCCATGATATTTTGATAAGACATGATTGCTTTATTGGTATGCTTGAAGTATTATTATTTTTATGTCAATATTAAACTTTTGTTTTGAATCTGACGGATCTGAATATTCATGCCATAGTAAGAAGAATTACATGAATAAATATGTTAGGTAGCATTGCATATAAAAAAATCTATTTTTATCATTTACGTACTCGAGGACGAGCGGAAATTGAGCTTGGGGATGCTTGATACGTCTCCAATGTATCTATAATTTTTTATTGTTCCATTTTATTATAGTATCTGTTTTGGATGTTTTATATGCATTAATATACGCTTTTATATTATTTTTAGGACTAACCTATTAACCTAGAGCCCAGTGCCAGTTTCTGTTTTTTCCTTTTTTTGACTTTTACATAAAAGGAATATCAAACGGAGTCCAAACGGAATAAAGTTTACGGTGATTTTTCTTGGACCAGAAGAAATCCACAAGACTTGGAGAGGAGGCCAGAAGACCTATGAGGCGGCCACAAGCCGTGGGGCGCCCCTGGCTTGTGGCCCCCTCGTAGACCCTTAGGCCCTAATCCTTGAACTATAAATCCTCAAATATCCCCCCCCCCCATACTAGAGGATGCACCAAAAATACTTTTTCGCCTCCGCAAGTTTTCTGTTCCTGTGAGATCCCATCTTAGGACCTTTTCCGGCACTCCGCTGGATGAGGATTCCATCACGGAGGGCCTCTACATTAACCTTGCTGCCCTTCCAATGATGCGTGAGTAGTTTACCACGGACCTAAGGGTCCATAGCTAGTAGCTAGATGGCTTCTCTCTCTCTCTCTCTCTCTCTCTGATCTTCAATAGAGTGTTCTCGTCGATGTTCTTGGAGATCTTTTCGATGTAATCTTCTTTTGCCGTGCGTTTGTTGAGATCTGATGAATTATGGATTTATGATTAGATTATCTATGAATATTATTTGAGTCTTTTCTGAACTCTTTTATGCATGATTGAGATAGCTTAGTAATTCTCTTCGATCTATCGATTTGGTTTGGCCAACTAGATTGGTTTTTCTTGCCATGAGAGAAGTGCTTTGTGATGGGTTCAATCTTGCGGCATCCTCTCCCAGTGACAGAAGGGGCAGCGAGGCACGTATTGTATTGTATTGTTGCCATTCAGGATAAAAAGATGGGGTTTATATCATATTGCTTGAGTTTATCACTCTACATCATGTCATCTTGCTTAAGGCGTTACTCTGTTCTTATGAACTCAAAACTCTAGATGCAGGCAGGAGCCGGTCGATGTGTTGAGTAATAGTAGTAGATGTAGAATCGTTTCGGTCTACATCATGTCATCTTGCTTAAGGCGTTACTCCGTTCTTATGAACTCAATACTCTGGATGCAGGCAGGAGTCGGTCGATGTGTTGAGTAATAGTAGTAGATGCAGAATCGTTTCGGTCTACTTGTCATGGACGTGATGCCTATATTCATGATCATTGCCTTAGATATCATCATACCTTTGCGCTTTTCTATCAATTGCTCAACAGTAATTTGTTTACCCATTGTATGCTTTCTTCGAGAGAGAAGTCTCTAGTGAAACCTATGGCCCCAGGGTCTATTTTCCATCATATTATTTTCAGATCTATAAAACAAAAAAAATTCAAAAGTACCTTGCTGCAATTTATTTATATTTACTTTATTTTGTTATTTACTTATCTTTTATATCTATATCTATTAGATCTCACTCTTGAAAGTGACCGTGAAGGGATTGACAACCCCTTTTCGCGTTGTGTGCAAGTGTTTGTTAGTTTGTGTAGGTGCATATATTGGTGACTTGCTTGTGCCTCCTACTGGATTGATACATTGGTTCTTAATTGAGGGAAATACTTATGTCTACTTTGCTGCATCACCCTTTCCTCTTCAAGGGAAAAATCAATGCAAGCTCAAGAAGTAGCAACCAACGGTCGAAATATCTGTGAGGGAGTGCCCACCATATACTGTCGAAATATAAGAGAGGAAGAATCTCGACTGTTGTCATGGGGTTCGCTTCCTCTTCCTTCTGCTCGTAATATACCTTGGTAATGCACAAGAGAAGGAGGGGAAGCGACCATCACCGACGGTCGAAATAACTGTGAGGGAGTGTCCATCATATAGTGTCAAAATATAAGAGAGGAAGAATCCCGATTGTTGTCGTGGAGGTTGCTTCTCCTTCCTTCTCGTGTGCTAGACATTTTGGTGTAATGCGCTCGAGAACGAAGGGAGGAGCAACCATCACCGACGGTCGAATATATCAGAGAGGGAGTGCCCACCATATACACCACATGAGATGAGAGTTTTCAAAAAAAGACTCAACAAACTGACAGTCAACCCGTGATGAATAATAATCTTTGAATGTCAAAAGTTTAATCTTTGAATTATGAACATAGGAAATGTCTGACGACAATAGGATCCCTAAGTGCGATTACTGCGGTGACGCCAGGGGTCTATGCGACAATCCTCACTTGCAAGATGGTTGGCGCTTCACTATTAAGCTCGACGAGACCTTCGATGTTTGTACAATACGCAACAACGACAAGTCCTTTTTCGTAGAGATAAGTCCATATTACAAGCTCAAACTACCACCAAAGTCTAAAACACAACCATGAACTATGAAACCGTCTAATTTACAACTCTCAACTTCCAAAACCAGGAAAAAAAAACAACCCAAGAGTGGGTTTCACTGGTTTTGACTGGTCAACAGCCTAGTCAGCGCCAAGTCATACGCCATGTCACCATCTCCTGAATCTAAAATTTGCTTTAATTTTTTTATCCAGTGGGAGAAACTTCTTGAAACTTTCACCGATTGAATCTAAGGGTTGTGTGGATTATTTTTGGTTTTCTAATATTTTTCTGGAAACTTTTTGGGCCAAAAATTGAACCAAAATGGCTATGAATTTGCATTTTTTCTCTACTTTTTTTCTACTTAGCAGAACTTCTCGAAACTTTCACAGATTGAATATAATGGTAGATTTTTGATAGTTTTTCAAATTTTTTCTGGAAGCTTTTTTTGCCAAATTTTGACTGAAAAGAAGAAAATATGTAACAATGACACATAATTCAAGAACTTAAGTTTCACACATACCATAGGTCTCACACATAGCTAAGGTCTCACACATCATCCTAGCACAATACAAAATAAAAGGCTCACACATGAGCTCACACATCATCCTGAAATCCTAGCAGGCTACGAAATTTAGCGTACTTCTTCTTGCCCCCTGTCCCGAAAGCATTGCTTCCTCGAGCTGCACCACTACCGGAAGAAACATTAACATTGCCGTGTGTAGTGTTAGATGTGTTGTTTGGTGCCTGAGGGAGTCCTGGATTAGGGGGTCTCCGGACAGCCGGACTATATCCTTTGGCCGGACTGTTGGACTATATACAAGATTGAAGACTTTGTCCCGTGTCCGGATGGGACTCTCCTTGGCGTGGAAGGCAATCTTGGCAATATGGATATGTAGATCTCCTCCCTTGTAACCGACTCTGTGTAACCCTAGCCCCCTCCGGTGTCTATATAAACCGGAGGGTTTAGTCCGTAGGACAACAACAATCATACCATAGGCTAGCTTCTAGGGTTTAGCCTCTATGATCTCGTGGTAGATCAACTCTTGTAATACTCATATCATCAAGATCAATCAAGCAGGAAGTAGGGTATTACCTCCATCGAGAGGGCCCGAACCTGGGTAAACATCGTGTCCCCCGTCTCCTGTTACCATCCACCTTAGACACACAGTTCGGGACCCCCTACCCGAGATCCGCCGGTTTTGACACCGACATTGGTGCTTTCATTGAGAGTTCCACTGTGCCGTCACCATAAGGCTTGATGGCTCCTTCGATCATCGGTAACGATGCGGTCCAGGGTGAGGTTTCCCTCCCCGGGCAGATCTTCGTATTCAGCGGCTTCGCACTGCGGGCCAACTCGTTTGGCCATCTGGAGTAGATCGAGAGCTACGCCCCTGGCCATTAGGTCAGGTTTGGAAACTTAAACTACACTATCGACATCCGCGGAGACTTGATCTTCGACGGATTCGAGCCCTTGTCAGGTGCGCCACACAATCACGACGAGCATGACGTAACTCTGCCGTCGGACAGTGTTCGGGAGATCACACCTGCAACTACTCCGGTTCTCAATCCGGAGCAAATTGCGCCATCCGAGGATGGGGGGATAGACCCCGCCCTGGAGGCCACACTCTCAGCGGCGATGGAGCCGGATACTGACTTCACCCCTTACAAGAGCCGTGTTGCCGAACCACTGGATTCGTCTCCGACCACGGACTCCGAGCCGCCTGTGTCCGTGCCTATCGAATCCGATTGGGCGCCGATCATGGAGTTCACCTCCGCGGATATCTTTCAGCACTCACCTTTCGGTGACGTGCTAAATTCATTAAGGTCTCTCTCCTTGTCAGGAGATCCTTGGCCGAACTATGTCCGACTAGAATGGAGTGCGGACGACGAAGAAATTCGCTCCCCACCCACCACCCACTTAGTAGCTACTATCGACGATTTAACCGACATGCTCGACTTCGACTCCGAAGACATCGATGGTATGGACGACGATGCAGGAGACGAACAGGAACCACCGCCCACAGGGCGTTGGACCGCCACCTCATCATATGATATATACATGGTGGACACCCCCAAAGAAGGCAATGGCGACGAGACAGCGGAGGATGACCCCTCCAAGAAGCAACCCAAGCGCCGACGTCAGCGGCGCCGCTCTAAGTCCCGCCATAGCAAAAGTAGTGATACAGGCACAAGAGACAATGACACTCTGGATAGTGCCGAAGACGACAACAATCCCCTCCAGCACGATTTAGAGCGGGAGGGTGAACAAGCTAGCCCTCCAGAGCGGGCAGCAGATGGAGAATCGGAGGAGGACAATTACATGCCTCTTTCCGAAGACGAGGTGAGCCTCGGCGACGAAGAATTTATCGTGTCCGAGGATCCCGCCGAACAGGAGCGCTTCAAGCGCCGGCTTATGGCCACAACAAATAGCTTGAAGAAAAAGCAACAAAAGCTTCGAGCTGATCAAGATTTGCTAGCAGACAGATGGACCGAAGTCCTTGCGGCCGAGGAATACGAACTCGAGCGCCCCTCCAAGAGTTACCCAAAGCGCAGGTCGCTACACCGACTCGAGGAGGAAGCATTAAAACCTACATCACCAGTGTACGATGCAGCTGACCGGCCACCCCGTGGCCGAGCCAGAAAGGTGTTTCAGCCTGAAGTTCAGCCTGCACCCTGCCGCCATGTGACACCCCGAGACCGATGTGCCAGGTGTCTTCCAGTTATTCGCCATCGTTGCCATGTCATTCGCTTGCGTGTTGCATCTTGCCATGTCATCATACGCATTGCATCTGCATGTTTTTGAAAACTTGCATCCGTCCCGGTCTCCTCGTTCCGTCCATTGTCCGTTCTGAGCCCAGACACACTTGCACGCGCCCGCGGCATGTCCGAAATAGTATCTTATAAGTGGCCGGAAAATGTTCTCGGATTGGGTTGAAAGTTGGCGTGCGGTCTTATTTTAGTATAGGTAGACTGCCTGTCAAATTTCATCGCGTTCGGAGTCCATTTGATGCCCCAACGTATAACTATAGAGGCACCGCTGCCGGTCTAACGTCGGACGTTTTCGGTCTCCGGAGACAGTCGCCGGGCCTCTCTCTCTCTTCTCTTTTCTCAGCTCGAGCCCCTCTGCACAGCCGACAAGTTCCAACCGACCCGGGCAGTCGGCACCATTGGGTCTGGATCATCCCCAAACATCTACAAAACGTCTCCGTTTTTTTATTTGGGCTTCCTAGTGTATTTTATCGACCGCTCGATTTTAATCGGAGGGACGGATTAGCCCCTAAACTTTCCCTTTTTTTCCTTATATATACTCCCTTGTCTAAATCGGGACAAAACCCTAAAACCGAGGGCACTTGTCCCATCTTTCCCTTTCGGCCGCCGCCACCCTCTCATCGGGATCCTCCCCGATCCACCCACCTCCTCTCCCTTGAATTCCCCATCTGGCCAATCCCGCAGCCTCCTCCCGATCCACCAGCCAGCCACCACCAAATCCTCCTCCTTGCCTCGATCAAGCCCACAAGAGAGGAGCTCCTCCTCTGCTTTTGTAACATCCCAAATTTTCAATTTGGAATGTTATACACTAGATCATCATTGCATAGCATATTTTATTGCATTTTGGCTGATCCTAGAAAATTCTACGCAACTCAAGGACCCTCGGAGAGAGTTGGGGATTTCGTTATTTTCATATTTGAGTTTTTCTCAAATTTTGAAAATAGGATCATTTGATTTTATTCATTTTATCTTCAATTATTTCAATTACAAAAATATGAGAGAGGGAATAAAATGACTTTCTCAAAATAAAGAAATATTGAGGATTTGATAAAAAATCAAATAAGTTTTATTTTGGTTTTATTTGCTATTTTATTTGAATTTAGGAAAAATGCGCGTTTTTCAAAATTGCATTTAGGCCCCAAATAAATGTTCATCCTGTGCGGCTTGATTTTAGAAGCCGGGGAAAATTTATTTCGGGATTTTTGGAGTCTGTTTAGTATTCCTTTTGTTTTTTCTGAGCGTAATTATTTTTTTAAAAAAAGTCCGAACCGATTCTGGGCCGTAACCGGCCAGGACTCCGCCTGGCCGGGCCTTTATATAGCCGCCGCCCGAGGCCCGGCAGCCCAGCCGTGCCCCCGCCCCAAACCCTAACCCTAGAGCCGCGCTACGCCGCGCTGCCCCGCCGCCCGCCGGACCACCGCCGCCGCCGGAGGTAGATTTCCGCGCCGGTTTTTTTAGAAAACGGATCGGTTTTCAGTCGGTTTTGTTCGGTTTTTTTAGGTTCGTTTTTTAAATAAATAGGTTTTTCCGGTTTATTTATTTAGCGAGCGTTCGCCCGTTCGTTCGTTTTTACGAATGTTCGTCGTTTTTCTTTTTCTCGGATTAAATCCGTGATTTTTCTGATTGCGATCTCTGATCCGATGTTCGTTTTAGTTTAACTTTTCGCTCGTTTATCGGAATCAGGCGATTCAAGCGCCTGGAGTTTCATCTCGAAACCCTCTTTCCGTTTAACCAACTCAAACAAGTTTTTGCCGCTGTAAAAATTTCCCTAGATCTAGAATAGTAAACGAAGCTTGTTTCTTTTGCCGTTTGTCTCTTGTTGCTTCATTCGATTTGATTCTTTTTGCCAACCGGAGTTCTTAAGTTGAACTTTCTGGTTAGATCTCTTATTCGAGTTTTACCTGTGCATTAGTTGAGTACTTATTGTATGCTTGCTTGTTTGCGATAGAGTACCCGGAGTGCGCCGCTTGCTACTTCGAATCGCTAGGTTTTGCGGATCATCAACAAGGCAAGTAACACTTTGATCATACCTCCTACTACCCAGTTTTATTGCATTAGATCAATCCTCACACATTGCATGGTTAGGATCTAATTAAATTGTGGGTTGGGAAGTAGTTGAGGTAGAACCTATTACCTGTTGATTATCAAACCTTTGGGAGTTACTTCTACGTTGCTTATTATGCCATGCTATGCTAGTAGACGTGGATCGGGTGAGTGTATCCATCACAGATGTGAGATTTGTTAAATTAATGGTTTATCTAAGGTGGCAACTTAAATACACATCTGGGTGGATTGAGGCACCTGGGTATTCCAGCAATTGCCTGTTTTTTTATGGACCGCCATCCAGGCTCAAATGGATCATGAGATTTTTCATGCTAGAAACTTCCGTGTGCAGCCACAAGCTACTATGGGCTCTAGCATAGTTGACTAAGTCGTGCGAACTCTTACAGTGGTAGACTAGCAGATGTAGGGGATGTAGGTTGGTACGGTCTACCCATTCATAAGGTGCTAGCGCTTCTGAAAGACTATGTCTCGGTCATCCGTTTCTCAAATACCATGTAGTGCGAGAAATCCAACAGAGGAGATCGAGTCTTGTGGGGAAAAGTGCGCAAACCTCTGCAGAGTGTATAAACTAATCATGGTTAGTCGTGTCCCCGGTTATGGACATCTTGAATATCTAGTACCTGGATTATCATGTGAATCTCAACATGTTACTTTAAAATTAATTTTGTTGGGTCTTGCTTAATGATGATGCTTAATTGGGATTGAGAATGCTGTCAACCATTATCAATGTTTAACAACTACCTTGATAGTTAAATAAAATTTATTCCTTTGCAGTAGGGAAAAATTGGCTTTACGCAAAAACTGTAACCATAGAGCTTTCCACCAGCCATATATGCATATAATATAGCTTATTTCATTCCATTACTCTCTATGTGTTACATTGCCAGCATATTCCATGTGCTGACCCGTTTCGGGCTGCAACGTTAATGTTGCAGACTTTTCAGACGATGATTAAGGTGCCTTTAGGTCGTGGTTCTATACTCAGTGATGTCGTTGGAGTTGATGGACTCACTTATCTTCCAAGCCTTCCGCTGTTATCATTATTAGATGGCCTTAAGCCATATTTATTGCAATAAGCTCTCTTTTGAGACACTCGATGTAATAAGTGTGTGATTGCTACTCTGTTATAAATCCTTCAAGTATTGTGTGGTGTCAGCATTACTGATCCAGGGATGACACCCAAGCACAGAGATTGGACCGTTTGAGGTCTGGTCGCTACAAGATGGTATCAGAGCACACGCTGACTGTAGGACATGACAACTAAGCTAAAGACCTAGATCACCACTCACTCTCTTCTCTTTCTGACTTCTCATCTTTGCTACTCTTTTAGGATGGCGGATGCAAGGAACAAGTTCACGCAACCGGATGAAGATACACCCTTTGTACGTCACTTGAAGGAAGTCACTAGATACCTGAACATAGGAGTATCAAGTTTCACCGGGACCTACAACGCCACTCTACCTGAAGAAGAGTGCTGGATGATTCAAGTTCAAGTTCCAGGAAGGACGTTCATGCCAGTCACTGAGCCCATAGAGTTTTCTTTTGATGCACCAACTTGGAGTTTCGGAAAGAGCATGGCAGCTCACATCGCCATGGGACGCATTGGAGAAGTTTACCGCAATGATCTCAAGGATACTATCTACCAAATTTGTGGGCGCCGAGATGAGCACTGGGAGATGATCATTACCAGGAAGGATAGATCAGTTGCAACTTTTATCCAGGAGTTAAACCAACACATTCGACGTCAGGAGAACCAGATGTGCGCCGACATGATAGATCTGAAGAAGGTGAGGACAAGAATCAAGGAACTAGAGGAAGAACTCAAGGCTACACGTGAAGATTATGAAGAGGAAATTGAAGTATTAGTGGAGAAGAATGACGATCTGATCAAGAAGATTGGAATATTTATGGGAGGCCCTACACTAGTAGAAGAAGACGAAGAACCCAATGAGATTCGCCCGGAAGACTACATCATCATCGACGACACCGACTCGGATCCAGATGATAGTGATGAGGACTATGTTGATGAAGCTGGAGCAGATATCATGGAATCTGCAACCGAAGAATATTTCCAGTAGACCACCACAACAGTAGTAGTAGTCCACCATGTAAATATAGTAGTCCGAGCACTTTTGCGATAGTTAGATCGATTGTATGCCCTTGTTTGATTGATTGAATGAAGTGAATTGTTTGCTTTTGTCTCATGTGCATATGGGTAGTGTTTTCTCTTTAGACCCCCTCTATTCTTAAATCTCATCTTTTCTAAAACCTCAGATGCCTCCAAGACGTGACCCCGGATTTACCTTCCCACCGGTGCTCACCCAGTTGATCCAGCAGCAGAACACATTGATGAAGTTGCTAGTCCAGAATCAGAATCAGGGAACAACAACAACAACCCACCACCACCACCACCTGTTGATCACTTAGCCCGTTTTCTTAGGCTGAATCCGCCGGTGTTTTCCAGTAGCACCGAGCCGATAGTAGCAGATGATTGGCTCCGCAAGACAGCTAGAGAGTTGACCACGGCAGGATGCATAGATGCAGAAAAGGTGAAGTTTGCCACACATCAACTTGAAGGACCTACAGCATCATGGTGGGAGAATTTCACAGCCACTTTCCCTGTCGACACTATCACGTGGGACCAGTTTCAGTAGGCTTTTCGTACTGCCCATGAGCTATGGCCATGAAGAAGCGAGAGTTTCGCAACTTGCGCCAAGGAGGACGGACAGTTGGCCAGTATGTGGAGGACTTTAGCAAGTTAGCACGTTATGCCCCAGATGACGTTGTTACGGATGCACCTAACCAGGAGAAGTTTCTGGAAGGACTGAATGATGAGTTGAGCATGCAGTTGATTGTAGCAACCTTCAACAACTACCAGGAGTTGGTAGATCGTGCTCTCATGATTGAAGGGAAGCAGCAGCAGATTGAGAATCGCAAGAGGAAGTATGGACAAGGAAAGTACAATTCAGGAGCTCAACAGAAGCCACATTTTACCCCTAGACCGGGAGGACATTTTCAGCATACCCATGGAGGAGGTAGCTCGCACAATCACAATGGCACCAAGAATGGTAATGGGAATGGAGGAAGCAACAGCCAGAACCGCACCAACCCATCAACCCCAGTCAAGAGAGACCTGAGCCAAGTCACTTGCTTTCAGTGCCAGAAGACCGGACATTATGCCAATGAATGTCCTGAATCCCAGAATGGAAATGGCAATGGAAGCTCTGGAAAGAAGCCGAACCCTTTCAATAGGGGACAGGTGAACCACGTTAACGTGGAGGAGGTTGAAGAGCAGCCGGATGCAGTAATAGGTAAGTTTTTGGTTAAGTCATTTACCGCACTCGTTCTTTTTGATACTGGTGCATCGCATTCATACATATCAAAGGTGATTTGTGGATAAGTATAAACTACCAACCCAAGCCCTTAGATCACCCATGTTAGTAACCTCGCTTGGAGCAGAGTATATGGCTAGTCTATGGTGTGATCGGTTACCATTAAGGATTGGTAACTATGTATTTCCCTCAGACCTAATAGTATTGGAATCTCAAGGATTGGATGTGATATTAGGCATGGATTGGTTATCGAATTATGAAGGGAACATTGAATGCGCCAGTAAGTCAATTTTGCTTACAACGCCAGAAGGAAGAAGGATCAAGTATGTATCCCGACATGTGCCAAAGAGGACTCAAGTAAATTGTTTAACAGGAGTTGTGCAGGAGGAAGTACCAGTGGTGAAGGATTTCCCGGATGTATTTCCATAAGAATTGCCAGGCATGCCACCGGATAGAGATATTGAGTTTTTGACTGAGGTTTTGCCAGGCATAGGGCCAATATCAAAGAGACCATATAGGATGCCTGCAAAGGATTCGGTGGAGATTAAGAAGCAGATTAAGGAGTTACTAGATAAAGGATATATTCGCCCAAGTTCTTCACCTTGGGGATCGCCAGTACTTCTAGTGGAGAAGAAGGATGGATCGTTAAGGATGGTTGTTGATTATCGAGGGTTAAATGAAGTAACCATCAAGAACAAGTACCCACTACTGATGATCAATGATCTGTTTGATCGATTACAAGGAGCTAAGGTATTTTCCAAGATCGATGTACGATCAGGATACCACCAGTTGAAGATTCGAGAACAGGATATACCTAAGACGGCTTTTACCACCAGGTATGGGATGTACGAGTATATCATTATGTCATTTGGTCTGACTAACGCACCTGCATATTTTATGAACATGATGAACAAGGTGTTTATGGAGTTTCTGGATAAGTTCGTCGTAGTGTTCATTGATGATATCTTGGTTTACTCGAATAATGAAGAGGAGCATAAGGAGCATTTGCGTTTGGTTCTTGGAAAGCTCAGAGAACATCAATTATATGCCAAGTTTAGCAAATGTGAGTTTTGGTTGAAGGAAGTTGGATTTCTTGGACACATTATATTGGGAGAAGGTATAGCAGTAGATCCCACTAAAGTTGATACCGTGACCAATTGGGAAGCCCCAACAACAGTTGGAGAGATCCGGAGTTTTCTTGGACCCGCAGGATACTACCGGAGATTCATTGAGAATTTCTCAAAGATTGCGAAGCTTATGACGGAGTTGTTGAAAAGAGATACCAAGTTCATATGGACTGAGGAATGTGAGGCCAGTTTCCAGGAGTTGAAGAAACGTTTGGTTACATCACATGTGTTGATTTTGCCAGATCAGACCAAGGATTATGAGGTGTATTGCGATGCTTCACGTTGAGGACTTGGAGCAGTGCTTATGCAGGAAGGAAGAGTTGTTTCCTATGCCTCACGACATCTTAAGCCTCATGAGTTAAATTATGCTACGCATGATTTGGGGTTAGCAGCCGTAGTGCATGCATTGAAAACCTGGAGACATTTTCTCATTGGAAACCATTATGAGGTGTACACGGATCACAAGAGTTTGAAGTATATTTTCACGCAGAAGGAGTTGAACCTCAGGCAAAGGAGATGGTTGGAGCTCATCAAGGATTATGATATGAGATTACATTATCACCCCGGAAAGGCTAATGTAGTAGCTGACGCGTTGAGCCATAAAAGTCATGTCAACACCTTAATGACGGGAGATTTACCAAGGGAGTTAGCCGAGAATCTTCGTGAGCTATGTTTGGAGATAGTTCCGAGAGGCTATGTAGCAGCATTGGAGATTCAGTCTACTCTGATGGATAAGATCAAAGAAGCTCAAAGGACTGACAAAGAGATCGTTTCTATTAAGGAGAAAATGAGCAAAGGAAAAGCTAAGGGATTTCGTGAGGATGAGCACGATACCTTATGGTTTGAAGACCGTGTTTATGTGTCTAATGATTCGGAGATCAGGAAGTTAATTCTGCAAGAGGCCCATGATTCACCATATTCGATTCACCCGGGAAATACCAAGATGTATTTGGATTTGAAGGATACTTTCTGGTGGACCGGAATGAAGAAGGATATTGCGGAGTATGTAGCAGTTTGTGATGTATGCCAGAGAGTAAAGGCAGAGCATCAGAAGCCAGCAGGATTGCTACAGCCATTGCCGATACCCGAATGGAAGTGGGATAAGTTAGGCATGGATTTTATTACGGGTTTACCCAGAACTCATTCAGGCTATGACTCAATATGGGTTGTAGTCGATCATTTGACAAAGGTAGCTCATTTCATTCCAGTGAAGACTACCTATACCAGTGCAAAGTTGGCAAAGATATACATGACTAGAATCGTATGTCTGCATGGAGTTCCAAGGAGCATTGTATCAGATAGAGGAACCCAATTCACCTCAAAGTTCTGGAATTAGTTGCATGAAACTTTGGGTACCAGACTGGAGTTTAGTACAGCTTTCCATCCGCAGACAGATGGACAGACCAAGAGAGTCAATCAGATTTTGGAGGATATGCTACGAGCTTGTGCGCTAGATTACTGATCTAGTTGGGACGAGAATTTGCCATATGCAGAGTTCTCTTACAACAACAGTTATCAATCCAGTTTGAAGATGGCCCCTTTTGAAGCCTTGTACAGAAGGAGGTGCAGGACCCCATTATCGTGGGATGAAGTTGGAGACCGTCAGTTGTTTGGACTGGATCTGATTAAGGAGTCTGAACAGAAAGTGAAATTGATTCGCGATAGGCTCAAGGTAGCCCAGTCCAGGCAGAAGAGTTATGCAGATTCTAAACGCAAGGAGACAGTTTACAAAGTCGGAGACCGAGTTTATCTTCGAGTATCACCACTTCGAGGAGTTAAGCGCTTTGGAGTTAAGGGAAAATTAGCGCCACGTTTTGTAGGCCCATACAAAGTTTTGGAGCGTATGGGAGAAGTAGCCTATAAGTTGGAGTTGCCCGAAGGATTGTCAGGAGTTCATGACATGTTCCACGTTTCCCAGTTGAAGAAGTGACACATAGAAATGGCTGATATACCGCTGAGAGATACAGTGCCACTGGAAGCCATTCAGTTGGACAGTGATTTGACCTATGAGGAGAAACCAGTTAAGATTCTAGAGTATGCCAGTCGAGTCACCCGCAGCAAGGTAATCAAGTTTTGCAAAGTTCAGTGGAGTCACCACACGGAGGATGAAGCCACCTGGGAGCGAGAGGAAGAATTGCTAAAGGACCACCCTCACCTATCTTCTAGCCAACCCGAATCTCGAGGGCAAGATTCATCTTAAGGGGGGTAACTTTGTAACATCCCAAATTTTCAATTTGGAATGTTATACACTAGATCATCATTGCATAGCATATTTTATTGCATTTTGGCTGATCCTAGAAAATTCTACGCAACTCAAGGACCCTCGGAGAGAGTTGGGGATTTCATTATTTTCATATTTGAGTTTTTCTCAAATTTTGAAAATAGGATCATTTGATTTTATTTATTTTATCTTCAATTATTTCTATTACAAAAATATGAGAGAGGGAATAAAATGACTTTCCCAAAATAAAGAAATATTGAGGATTTAATAAAAAAATCAAATAAGTTTTTATTTTGGTTTTATTTGCTATTTTATTTGAATTTAGGAAAAATGTGCGTTTTTCAAAATTTCATTTAGGCCCCAAATAAATGTTCATCCTGTGCGGCTAGATTTTAGAAGCCAGGGAAAATTTATTTCGGGATTTGTGGAGTCGGTTTAGTATTCCTTTTGTTTTTTTCTGAGCGTAATTTTTTTTAAAAAAGTCCGAACCGACTTTGGGCCATAACCGGCCAGGACTCCGCCTGGCCGGGCCTTTATATAGCCACCGCCCGAGGCCCGGCAGCCCAGCCGTACCCCCGCCCTAAACCCTAACCCTAGAGCCGCGCCGCGCCGTGCCGCCCCGCCGCCCGCCGCGCCGCCTCGCTGCCGCCGCTGCTGCGCCGCCTCGCCGCCCCGCCGCCCGCCGCCGCCGCCGGACCACCGCCGGACCACCTCCGGAGGTAGATTTCCGCGCCGGTTTTTTTAGAAAACTGATCGGTTTTCCGTCAGTTTTGTTCGGTTTTTTAGGTTCGTTTTTTTAATAGATCGGTTTTTCCGGTTTATTTATTTAGCGAGCGTTCGCCCGTTCATTCGTTTTAACGAACGTTCGTCGTTTTTTTCTCGGATTAAATCCCCGATTTTTCTAATCGCGATCTCTGATCCGATGTTCGTTTTAGTTTAACTTTTCGCTCATTTATCGGAATCAGGCGATTCAAGCGCCTGGAGTTTTGTCTCGAAACCCTCTTTCCCTTTGACCAACTCAAACAAGCTTTTGCCACTTTAAAAATTGCCCTAGATCCAGAATAGTAAACGAAGCTTGTTTCTTTTGCCGTTTGTCTCTTGTTGCTTCGTTCGATTTGATTCTTTTTGCCAACCGGAGTTCTTAAGTTGAACTTTCTGTTTAGATATCTTATTCGAGTTTTACCTGTGCATTCATTGAGTACTTATTGTATGCTTGTTTGTTTGTTTGCGATAGAGTACCCGGAGTGCTCCGCTTGCTACTTCGAATCGCTAGGTTTTGCGGATCATCAGCAAGGCAAGTAACACTTTGATCGTACCTCCTACTACCCAGTTTTATTGCATTAGATCAATCCTCACACATTGCATGGTTAGGATCTAATTAAATTGTGGGTTGGGAAGTAGTTGAGGTAGAACCTATTACCTGTTGATTATCAAACCTTTGGGAGTTACTTCTACGTTGTTTATTATGCCATGTTATGCTAGTAGACGTGGATCGGGTGAGTGTATCCATGACAGATGTGAGATTTGTTAAATTAATGGTTTATCTAAGGTGGCAACTTAAATACACATCTGGGTGGATTGAGGCACCTGGGTATTCCAACGATTGCCTGTTTTTTTATGGACCACCACCCAGGCTCAAAGGGATCATGAGATTTTTCATGCTAGAAACTTCCGTGTGCAGCCACAAGCTACTATGGGCTCTAGCATAGTTGACTAAGTCGTGCGAACTCTTACAGTGGTAGACTAGCAGATGTAGGGGATGTAGGTTGGTACGGTCTACCCGTTCCTAAGGTTCTAGCACTTCTAAAAGACTATGTCTCGGTCATCTGTTTCTCAAACACCATGTAGTGCGAGAAATCCAACGGAGAAGATCGAGTCTTGTGGGGAAAAGTGCGCAAACCTCTGTAGAGTGTATAAACTAATCATGGTTAGCCGTGTCCCTGGTTATGGACATCTTGAGTATCTAGTACCTGGATTATCATGTGAATCTCAACATGTTACTCTAAAATTAATTTTGTTGAGTCTTGTTTAATGATGATGCTTAATTGGGATTGAGAATGCTGTCAACCATTCTCAATGTTTAACAACTACCTTGATAGTTAAATAAAATTTATTCCTTTGTAGTAGGGTAAAATTGGCTTTACGCAAGAACTGTAACCATAGAGCTTTCCACCAGCAATATATGCATATAGTATAGCTTATTTCATTCCATTACTCTCTATGTGTTACATTGCCAACATATTTCATGTGCTGACCCGTTTCGGGATGCAACGTTAATGTTGCAGACTTTTCAGACGACGATTGAGGTGCCTTTAGGTCATGGTTCTATACTCAGTGATGCTGTTGGAGTTGATGGACTCACTTATCTTCCAAGCCTTCCGCTGTTATTGTTATTAGATGGCCTTAAGCCATATTTATTGCAATAAGCTCTCTTTTGAGACACTCGATGTAATAAGTGTGTGATTGCTACTCTGTTATAAATCCTTCAAGTACCGTGTGGTGTCAGTATTACTGATCCAGGGATGACACCTGAGCACAGAGATTGGACCGTTTGAGGTCTGGTTGCTACAGCTTTCTCCTCGAGGCCACAACCTCCTCGTCCCGATCCATGGGCGACTCGCCGGAGTCCAGTCGCCGGTCCAGTAGCTCCCCTGTGCCCCCGCCTTTCCCTTCCCTTTCTCCCTCTCCCTATCATCTCCCTGCTTCCTCTCTCTCGCAGGGAACCAAGCCTCCAAGGCGCCACCACCTCGACTGTCTGGACACTAGGGATCAAACCCTAACAAAACTAACTCGATTACATGATAGATCCCATCCAACCCATCACCGTCCAGCAAGCCTACGATGGAATTACTCACGCACGGTGGTGAGCATCATGAAATTGGTGATGGAGGATGGTTGATGATGACGATGGCGACGGATTCCCCTCTCCGGAGCCCCGAACGGACTCCAGATCAGCCCTCCCGAGAGGTTTCAGGGCTTGGCGATGGCTCCGTATCGTAAAACACGATGATTTCTTCTCTCTGATTTTTTTCTCCCGAAACCCAATATATGGAGTTCGAGTTGGAGTCGGAGAGGAAACAGGGGGCCCACGAGGTAGGGGGCACGCCCTAGGGGGGGCAGGCACGCCCCCACCCTTGTGGGCAGGTGGTGGCCCCCCTGGCCTTCATCTTTTGTAGGTACTTTTCTTATTTTCTGAAAAGTGGCTCCGTGAAGTTTCAGGTCATTCCGAGAACGTTTGCTCCTGCACATAGATAACACCATGGTAATTCTGCTGAAAACAGCGTCTGTCCGGGTTAGTTCCATTCAAATCATGCAAGTTAGAGTCCAAAACAAGGGCAAAAGTGTTTGGAAAAGTAGATACGTTGGAGACGTATCAACTCCCCCAAGCTTAAACCTTTGCTTGTCCTCGAGCAATTCAGTTGACAAACTGAAAGTGATAAAGAAAAACTTTTACAAACTCAGTTTGCTCTTGTTGTTGTAAATATGTAAAGCCAGCATTCAAGTTTTCGACAAAGATTATAACTAAGCACATTTGCAATAATGCTTAGGTCTCAAGTTTACTCATATCAATAGCATAATCAACTAGCGAGCCATAATAATAAATCTCGGATGACAACACTTTCTCAAAACAATCATAATATGATATAACAAGATGGTATCTCGCTAGCCCTTTCTGAGACCGCAAAACATAAATGCAGAGCACCTTTAAAGACCAAGGACCGACTAGAGATTGTAATTCATGCTAAAAGAGATCCACTCAAGTCATACTCAATGTAAACTAACAATAATGAATGCAAATGACAGCGGTGCTCTCCAACTGGTGCTTTTTAATAAGAGGATGATGACTCAGCATAAAAGTAAATAGATAGGCCCTTCGTAGAGGGAAGCAGGGATTTGTAGAGGTGCCAGAGCTCGGTTTTGAAACAGAGGTGAATAATGTTTTGAGCGGTATACTTTCATTGTCAACATAACAACCAAGAGATGGCGATATCTTCCATGCTACACACATTATAGGAGGTTCCCAAACAGAATGGTAAAGTTTATACTCCCCCTTCCACCAACAAGCATCAATCCATGGCTTGCTTGAAACAACGAGTGCCTCCAACTAACAAGCATCAATCCATGACTGGGCATCCCGGTGACCAGCCATTTATCTCGTGAGTGAGGAGCGGAGTCCACTCCTCTTAAGAATAACCCGCCTAACATGGAAGATAAAGACAACCCTAGTTGATACATGAGCTATTCGAGCATACAAAACAGAATATTTATTTGAAGGTTTGGAGTTGAGCACATACAAATTACTTGGAACGGCAGGTAGATATCGTATATAGATAGGTATAGTGGACTCATGTGGAATAACTTTGGGGTTTAAGGGATTGGATGCACAAGCAGTATTCCCACTTTGTACAGGTGAAGGCTAGCAAAAGACTGGGAAGCGACCAACTAGAGAGCGACAACAGTCATGAACATGCATTAAAATTAATCAACACCAAGTGCAAGCATGAGTAGGATATAATCCACCATGAACATAAATATCGTGAAGGCTATGTTGATTTTGTTTCAACTACATGGGTGAACATGCACCAAGTCAAGTCACTTAAATCATTCAGAGGAGGATACCACCCTATCATACCACATCATAACCATTTTAATAGCATGTTGGCACGCAAGGTAAACCATTATTACTCATAGCTAATCAAGCATGGCACAAGAAACTATGATCTCTAATTGTCATTGCAAACATGTTTATTCATAATAGGCTGAATCAGGAACGATGAACTAATCATATTTACAAAAACAAAAGAGGTCGAGTTCATACCAGCTTTTCTCATCTCAGCCAGTCCATCATATATCATCATAATTTCCTTTCACTTGCACGATCGAACGATGTGAATAATAATAATAGTGCATGTGCATTGGACTAAGCTGGAATCTGCAGGCATTCAATAAACATGAGAAGACAAGGCAATATGGGCTCTTTTGTCAGATAAACAATAATGCATATAAGAGCCACTTCAACAATTTAATCACGGTCTTCTCCTATCGACCCCCAAAGAAAAGAAAAGAAATAAAACTATTTACACGGGAAAGCTCCCAACAAGCAAAAGAAGAACATGAAATATTTTGGGGTTTTCTTTTTAATTACTACTACAAGCATGGAAATTAAACTGATTAAAAGCTACAACTATTTTTTTTGGTTTTTCTTAAGGTTTATTAAACACACAAGAAGAAAGCATAAAAAAGGAAATTAAACTAGCATGGATGATACAATGAAAAAGTATGAGCACCAGCATCTAGCAATGAGTGTGTGAGCATAAATGTAATGTCGGTGGGAAATACGTACTCCCCCAAGCTTAGGATTTTGGCCTAAGTTGGTCTATGGCCACGGCTGGCCTGACGGATATCCATAATAGTAGTTGGGGTCGTACAGAGAAGAAGAGGAGGAAGACTCCGCTTGCCACTGACTAATAATCATCTCCGGATCCCACTGATAATTAGACTGTTGTGGAGGATCAACTTGTGGTTCCGGCTCTGGCTCCACGGCTGGTGGAGGGTTCCGGTAGGCGTGAATAGCCTTCAACGGAACAAGGTACGTGCCTGAAGATAAATCAAACAAAGAAGGAGTAGGCAGGGTAATAGTCTCAGGATGATGTTTGTTAAAGAACAATTGATATTTAAGTTCTCCTTCCCTATTCTTAACAATAAAATCATGTGCCACCATACTTTTGTAATCTAGATAAACACGAGGCAACACTTTTTCTTCCTTCTCAGAATGCCTAATAGATATGTTAAAATGTGCAGCTAGGCGTGAAGCATAGATGCCTCCAAAGATGGGGCCCTTTGTACGGTTCAGACTTAACCGTTTAGCAATAATGCCCCCCATACTAAAAGTATTATCACTGTATAAACCTTGATCAAAATAATAATATCAGGGATACTAAGGTTTCCACAGTTTCCGCGACCAATTAAACAACGACTAGCAAATAATGCAAAATAGCGTAAAACAGGAAAATGTATGCTAGTGATTCGTGCATCGGAAACCTTCCTTGTTTCCCCTACAGTGATAGTATCAATAAACCCCTCCACATCATCACGATGTGGTTCTTCTGTCTTGCCCTCAAAAGGGACTAAACAAATCCGACAAAAATCATAAAGTGACATCTCCTTATGCTCATCATATAAATGAAACTCCACTGTAGGTGGTGAGTTCCTAGAATGAAAATGAAAGTTTTGCACAAAGGTATTTGTCAGTAAGAGATACTGATCGCATTGGTCGTGGAGGAAAGCGGTGAGGCCTGCATTTTTAGCCAATTCATGAAAATCTTCATAAATCCCGGCTGCTCTCAAGAAATCATCGGAAGGCCATTCACACGCCCGAATCTCCGCGGTGCGAGGCAGATTATACTTAGGCTTTGGTGCCTTTTCCTTCGAGCTTTGGCTCGATGAGTCCCTCAAAAGTCTCCTCATCATTTTCTGAAAAATTCTGAAATTTTTAGTAACTTCAAAATAAAAGTGAACCAAACTCAATAAAATTGATAGCAACTACTCCTACAAGTGCCTAGGGCATATATCATGCATCAAAACTACTTTTGACCATATAATATTGACATGCAAGCTCAAGAACAGGGTCACGCAAGCTTACACAAAAATTTGCAATGAATAAAGCACTAGAACAAAAACTAATTGGACCAATGGAGGAGTCACATACCAAGGAACAATCTCCCCCAAGCAGTTTTCTGAGAGGTGCTTTGAGCAAGGAGATTGAAAATGGCAGCAAGATGAGCTAGAACTCATGCTTGAGCTGTATATTCGTGTTTGTGGGAGGAAGATGAATTGTGTGGGTGCAGGAATAAGTGGAGGAGGGTCACCGTGGGCCCACGAGGCAGGGGCGCGCGCCCAGGGGAGTAAGGTGTGCCCTCCACCCTCGTGGGCAGGTGGTTGGCCCCCCTGCTGTGTTCTTTGTGCCAAATATTCTGGAAAAAATCATATTTAAATTTCAGGGCATTTGGAGAAATTTTATTTTCGAGGTATTTTTATATTGCACGGATAATCAGATAACAGACAGAAAAATATTTATTTTTATTTTATTTAATATAAATATCAAAAAGTAAAAGTGGGGTCCAGAAGGTTGTGCCTTCTAGTTTCATCCATCTCATGATCATCAAAAGGAATCCACTAACAAGGTTGATCAGGTCTTGTTAACGAACTCATTCCGAATAACATGGAACCGGAGAAATTTCGAATAACACTATGTTACCTCAACGGGGATATGCACATCCCCAATAATAAGAATATCATATTTCTTCTTGACAGTAGGAAGAGGAAATTCAAAAGTTCCAAATATAATCGATGGAATTTTTCCAATAGAATTGATACTGTGAACTTGAGGTTGTTTCCTCGGAAAGTGTACCATATGCTCATTACCATTAACATTAAAAGTTACATTGCCTTTAGTGCAATCAATAACAGCCCCTGCAGTATTCAAAAAGGGTCTTCCAAGAATAATAGACATACTATCGTCCTCGGGAATATCAAGAATAACAAAGTCCGTTAAAATAGTAACGTTTGCAACTACAACAGGCACATCCTCACAAATACCGACAGGTATAGCAGTTGATTTATCAGCCATTTGCAAACATATTTCAGTAGGTGTGAACTTATTCAAATCAAGTCTACGATATAAAGAGAGAGGCATAACACTAACACCAGCTCCAAGATCACATAAAGCAGTTTTAACATAGTTTCTTTTAATAGAGCATGGTATAGTGGGTACACCGGGATCTCCAAGTTTCTTTGGTATTCCACCCTTAAAAGTATAATTAGCAAGCATGGTGGAAATTTCAGCTTCCGGTATCTTTCTTTGATTTGTAATAATATCTTTCATGTACTTAGCATAAGGATTGGTTTTGAGTATATTAGTTAATCGCATACGCAAAAATATAGGTCTAATCATTTCAGCAAAGTGCTCAAAATCCTCATCATCCTTTTTCTTGGATGGTTTGGGAGGAAAAGGCATGGGTTTCTGAACCCATGGTTCTCTTTCTTTTCCATGTTTCCTAGCAACAAAGTCTTTCTTATCATAACGTTGATTCTTTGATTGTGGGTTATCAAGATCAACAGCAGGTTCAATTTCTATATCATTATGATTACTAGGTTGAGCATCATTATGAACATTATCATTAACATTACCACTAGTTTCAAGTTCATTACCAGATTGAGTTTCAACATCAGAAATAGAAATATCATTTGGATTCTCAGGTGTTTCAGTAATAGGTTCACTAGAAGCATGCAAAGTCCTATCATTTTTCTTTTTCTTCTTTTTAGAAGAACTAGGTGCATCTATATTATTTCTCTAAGAATCTTGCTCAATTCTCTTAGGGTGGCCTTCAGGATACAAAGGTTCCCGAGTCATTCTACCAGTTCTAGTAGCCACTCTAACAACATTATAATTATCTTTACTATTCAATTCATTGAGCAAATCATTTTGAGCTTTAATTACTTGTTCTACTTGAGTGGTAACCATAGAAGCATGTTTACTAATAAGTTTAAGTTCACCTTTAACATTAGCCATATAATAACCCAAGTGTTCAAGAATATTTGAATTGTATTTCAATTGTCTACCAAAATAAGCATTAAAGTCTTCTTGCGCTTAGCCATAAATTTATCGAACTCATCTAAGCATGGGCTAGCAAATTTAGTAAATGGGATTTCAGCTTTATCATATCTATAGAGATTATTTACCTTTACTACCTGTGTCGGGTTATCAAGACCATGAGTTTCTTCAATAGGTGATGGATCAAGATCATATGTTTCTTCAACAAGCGGTAAATTAAGACCATGTATTTCTTCAATAGGAGGTAAATTCTTAACATCTTCAGCTTTAATACCTTTTTCTTTCATAGATTTCTTTGCCTCTTGCATATCTTCAGGACTGAGAAATAGAATACCCCTCTTCTTCGGAGTTGGTTTAGGAATAGGCTCAGGAATTGGTTCCGGAGGTGTCCAATTATTTTCGTTTGTCAACATATTATTCAATAGAATTTCAGCTTCATCCGGTGTTCTTTCCCTGAAAACAGAACCAACACAACTATCCAGGTAATCTCTGGAGGCATCGGTTAGTCCATTATAAAAGATATCAAGTATTTCATTTTTCTTAAGAGGATGATCAGGCAAAGCATTAAGTAATTGGAGAAGCCTCCCCCAAGCTTGTGGGAGACTCTCTTCTTCAATTTGCACAAAATTATATATATATATATATCCCATAGAGCAGCTTATTTCTTATGAGTAGGGAAATATTTAGCAAAGAAGTAATAAATCATATCCTGGGGACTACGCACACAACCAGGATCAAGAGAATTAAACCATATCTTAGCATCACCCTTTAATGAGAACGAAAATATTTTAAGGATGTAAAAGTAACGAGTTCTCTCATCTTTAGTGAACAGGGTGGCTATATCATTCAATTTAGTAAGATGTGCCACAACAGTTTTAGATTCATAACCATGAAAAGGATCAGATTCAACCAAAGTAATTATATCAAGATCAACAGAGAACTCATAATCCTTATCAGTAACAAAGATATGTGAAGTAGCAAAAGCAGGGTCAGGTTTCATTCTAGCATTTAGAGATTGCTTACTCCATTTGGCTAATAACCTTTTGAGTTCATTTCTATTTTTGCAAGCTAAAATAGCTAAAGAAGATTTAACCCTTAGGAACAACAAGTGATTCTTCATCATCACTTTCATCAGTATCATCAGATTCAATATTTTCAATTTCTCTAGCCCTAGCAAGTTGTTCATCAAGAAAATCACTAAGTGGCATAGTAGTATCAGGCATAGAGGTAGTGTCATCATAAGTATCATGCATAGCAGAAGTGGCATCATCAATAACATGCGACATATCAGAACGAATAGTAGAAGCAGGTGTAAGTGTCGCAAGCTTACTCAAAACAAAAGGTGAATCAAGTGCAGAGCTAGATGGCAGTTCCTTACCTCCCCTCGTAGTTGAGGGATAGATCTTGGTTTTTGGATCTCTCAAGTTCTTCATAATGATAAGCAGATATATATAGATATCCCAAGTGACTCAAAGAATAGAGCTATGCTCCTCGGCAACGGCGCTAGAAAATAGTCTTGATAACCCGCAAGTATAGGGGATCGCAACAGTTTTCGAGGGTAAAGTATTCAACCCAAATTTATTGATTCGACACAAGGGGAGCCAAAGAATACTCTCAAGTATTAGCAGCTGAGTTGTCAATTCAACCACACCTGGAAACTTAATATCTGCAACAAAGTGTTTAGTAGCAAAGTAATATGATAGTAGTGGTAACGGTAACAAAAGGTAACGGTTGTAAAAGCAATGTTTTTGGTATTTTGTAGTGATGATAGCAATAGCAACGGAAAAGTAAATAAGCGAAGAACAATATGTGGAAAGCTCGTAGGCAATGGATCGGTGATGGAGAATTATGCCGGATGCGGTTCATCATGTAACAGTCATAACCTAGGGTGACACAGAACTAGCTCCACTTTGTCAATATAATGTAGGCATGTATTCCGAATATAGTCATACGTGCTTATGGAAAAGAACTTGCATGACATCTTTTATCCTACCCTCCTGTGGCAGCGGGGTCCTTACGGAAACTAAAGGATATTAAGGCCTCCTTTTAATAGAGAACCGGAACAAAGCATTAACACATAGTGAATACATGAACTCCTCAAACTACGGTCATCACCGGTAAGTATCCCGATTATTGTCACTTCGGGGTTAACGGATCATAACACATAATAGGTGACTATAGACTTGCAAGATAGGATCAAGAACACTCATATATTGATGAAAACATAATAGGTTCAGATCTGAAATCATGGCACTCGGGCCCTAGTGACAAGCATTAAGCATAGCAAAGTCATAGCAACATCAATCTCAGAACATAGTGGACACTAGGGATCAAACCCTAACAAAACTAACTTGATTACATGATAGATCCCATCCAACCCATCACCGTCCAGCAAGCCTACGATGGAATTACTCACGAACGGCGGTGAGCATCATGAAATTGGTGAGGGAGGATGGTTGATGATGACGATGGCGACGGATTCCCCTCTCTGGAGCCCCGAACGGACTCCAGACCAGCCCTCCCGAGAGGTTTTAGGGCTTGGCGGTGGCTCCGTATCGTAAAACGCGATGATTTCTTCTCTATGATTTTTTTATCCCCAAAACTCAATATATGGAGTTGGAGTTGGAGTCGGAGAGGCAACAGGGGGCCCACGAGATAGGGGCGCGCCCTAGGGGGGCAGGCGCGCCCCCACCCTTGTGGGCAGGTGGTGGCCCCCTGGCCTTCATCTTTTGCAGGTATTTTTCTTATTTTCTGAAAAGTGGCTCCGTGAAGTTTCAGGTCATTCCGAGAACGTTTGCTCCTGCACATAAATAACACCATGGTAATTCTGCTGAAAATAGCGTCAGTCCGGGTTAGGTCCATTCAAATCATGCAAGCTAGAGTCCAAAACAAGGGCAAAAGTGTTTGGAAAAGTAGATACGTTGGAGACGTATCAATGTTCCAAGAGCTAAAATTAGTATTTCAGACTCATGCCCGTGTCGAGAGCTATGAGACCTCTGACAAGTACTTTGCCTAAAAGATGGAGGAGAATAGCTCAACCAGCGAGAAATGTCTGGGTACTACAATTGCTTGAATCAATTGGAAGTTAATCTTCCAGATAAGATAGTGATTGACAATGTTCTCTAGTCACTATCACCAAGCTAGTAGAACTTCGTGATGAACTATAATATGCAAGGGATGACGAAAGTGATTCTCGAGCTCTTCGCAATGCTGAAAACGGCGATGGTAGAGATCAAGAAAGAGCATCAAGTATTGATGGTTAACAACACCACTAGTTTGAAGAAAAAGGGCATGGGAAAGAGAGGGATGTTCAAGAAGAATGGTAAACAAGTTGCCGCTCCCATGAAGAAGCCCAAAGTTGGACCCAAGCCTGAAACTGAGTGCCTCTACTGCTCAGGAAATGGTCACTGAAAAAGGAACTGCTCCAAATACTTGGCGGATAAGAAGGATGACAAAGTGAACAAAGCTATATTTGATGTACATGTTATTGATGTGTACCTTGCTAGTATTAATAGTACCCCCTGGGTATTTGATACCGGTTCAGTTGTTAAGATTAGTAACTCGAAACAGGAGTTGCACAATAAACATAGAGTAGTTAAGGGCGAGGTGACGATGTGTGTTGGAAGTGATTCCAAGGTTGATACGATCACCATCGCACACTCCCTGTACCTTCGGGATTAGTGTTGAACTTAAATAAATGTTATTTGGTGTTTGCGTTGAGCATGAATGTTATTTGATCATGTTTATTGCAATACGGTTATTCATTTAAGTCAAAGAATAATTCTTGTTCTATTTACATGAATAAAACCTTCTATGGTCATATACCCAATGTGAATGCTTTATTGAATCTCAATCGTAGTGATACAAATATTCATAATATTGATGTCAAAAGATGCAAAGTTAATAATGATAGTGCAATATACTTGTGGCACTACCGTTTAGGTCATATTGGTGTAAAGCGCATGAAGAAACTCCATGCGGATGGACTTTTGGAATCACTTGATTATGAATCATTTGATATTTGCGAACCAACCTCATGGCAAAGATTACTAAAACTCCGTTCTCCGGAACAATGAAGCGAGCCAATGACTTATTGGAAATAATACATACTGATGTATGCGGTCCGATGAGTGTTGAAGCACGCGGCGGGTATCGTTATTTTCTGACCTTCACAGATGATTTGAGTAGGTACGGGTATATCTACTTGATGAAACACAAGTCTGAAACATTTGAAAAGTTCAAAGAATTTCAAAGTGAAGTGGAGAATCATCGTAACAAGAAAATAAATTTTCTACGATCTGATCATGGAGGCGAATATTTGAGTTACGAGTTTGGCCTTCATTTAAAACAATGTGGAATAGTTTCACAACTCACGCCACCAGGAACACCACATCGTAATGGTGTGTCTGAACGTCGCAACCATTCTTTATTAGATATGGTGCGATATATGATGTTTCTTACCGATTTAACACTATCATTTTGGGGTTATGCATTAGAGACAGCCGCATTCACGTTAAATAGGGCACCATCTAAATCCGTTGAGATGATACCGTACAAACTATGGTTTTGCAAGAAATCTAAGCTGTCGTTTCTTAAAGTTTGGGGATGCGATGCTTATGTCAAAAGGCTTTATCTTGATAAGCTCGAACCTAAATCGGAGAAGTGTGTCTTCATAGGATACCCTAAAGAAACTATTGGGTACACCTTCTACCACAGATCCAAAGGCAAGATCTTTCTTGCTAAGAATGGGTCCTTTCTAGAGAAGGAGTTTTCTCTCAAAAGAAGTGGGTGGGAGGAAAGTAGAACTTGATGAGGTAATTGTACCTTCTCTTGAAGTGGAGAGTAGCACATCAGAGAAATCCGTTCTCATGATGCCTACACCAACTAAAGAGGAAGCTAATGATGATGATCATTAAACTTTGGATCAAGTTACTACTGGACTTCATAGGTCGAATAGAGCACGTTCCGCACCAGAGTGGTACGGTAATCCTGTCCTGGAAGTCACGTTATTAGACCATGGCAAACCAACAAACTATGAAGAAGCTATGATGAGCCTAGATTCCGATAAATGGCTTGAGGCCATGAAATCTGAGATAGGATCCATGTATGAGAACAAAGTGTGGACTTTGGTGGATTTTCCCAATGATCGGCAAGCCATTGAGAATAAATGGATTTTCAAGAGGAAGACAGACGCTGATGGTAATATCACTATCTACAAAGCTCGACTTGTCACAAAAAGTGTTTTCGACAAGTTCAACGGGTTGACTACAATGAGACTTTCTCACCCGTAGTGATGCTTAAGTCCGTTCGAATCATGTTAGCAATTGCCGCATTTTGTAATTATGAAATCTGGCAAATGGATGTCAAAAACTGCATTCCTTAATGGATATTAAATAAGAGTTGTATAGGATGCAACCAGAAGTTTTTGTCGATCCTAAAGGTGCTAACAAAGTGTGCAAGCTCCAACGATCCATCTATGGACTGGTGCAAGCATCTCGGAGTTGGAATATATGCTTTGATGAGGTGATCAAAGCATATGGTTTTATACAGCCTTATGGTGAATCATGTATTTATAAGAAAGTGAGTGGGAGCTCTGTAGCATTTTTGATATTATATGTGGATAACATGTTATTGATTGGAAATGATATAGAATTTCTGAATAGCATAAAAGGATACTTGAATAAGAATTTTTCAATAAAAGACCTCGGTGAAGCTACTTATATATTGGGCATCAAGATCTATAGGGTAAGATCGAGATGCTTAATAGGACTTTCACAAAGCACATACCTTGACAAGATTTTTAAGAAGTTAAAAATAGATCAGTCAAAGAAAGGGTTCTTGCTTGTGTTGCAAGGTGTGAAGTTGAGTAAGACTCAAAACCCGACCACGGCAAAAGAAAGAGAGAGAATAAAAGTCATTCCCTATGCCTCAGCCATAGGTTCTATAAAGTATGCCATGTTGTGTACCAAACTTGTTGTATACCTTGCCATGAGTTTGGAAAGGGGGTACAATAGTGATCCAGAAGTAGATCACTGGACATCGGTCAAAATTATCCTTAGTTGCCTAAGATCGACTAAGGAGATATTTCTTGATTATGGAGGTAATAAGGAGTTCGTCCTAAAGGGTTACGTCGATGCAAGCTTTGACACCGATTCGGAAGACTCTGACTCTCAATCTGGATACATATTGAAAGTGGGAGCAATTAGCTAGAGTAGATCCATACAGAGCTTTGTAGACATAGAAATTTGCAAAAATACATGCGGATATGAATGTGACAGGCCCGTTGACTAAACTACTCTCACAAGCAAAACATGATCACTCCTTAATACACTTTGGGTGTTAATCACATGGCGATGTGAACTAGATTATTGACTCTAGTAAACTCTTTGGGTGTTTGTCACATGGCGATGTGAACTATGGGTGTTAAATCGCATGGTGATGTGAACTAGATTATTGACTCTAGTGCAAGTGGGAGACTGAAGGAAATATGCCCTAGAGGCAATAATAAAGTTGTTATTTAATATTATATTTCCTTATTCATGATAAAGGTCTATTATTCATGCTAGAATTGTATTGATCGGAAACTTAAATATATGTGTGAATACATAAACAAATACCGTGTCCCTCTTAAGCCTCTACTAGACTAGCTCATTGATCAAAGATGGTTAAGCTTTCCTAAATATAGACATGTGTTGTCATTTGATAACGGGATCACATCATTAGGAGAATGATGTGATGGACAAGACCCATCTGTTAGCTTAGCATATTGATCGTTCAGCTTATTGCTTTCTTCATGTCAAATACATATTCGTTCGACTATGAGATTATGCAACTCCCGAATACCGAAGGAATACTTTGAGTTCTATCAAATGTCACAACATAAGTGGGTGATTATAAAGATGCTCTATAGGTATCTCCGAAGGTTTTTGTTGAGTGGGCATAGATCGAGATTAGGATATGTCACTCCAAGTATCAGAGAGGTATCTCTGGGCCCTCTTGGTAATACACATCATAAGCTTGCAAGCAAATGACTAAGGAGTTAGTCACGAGGTGATGTATTATGGAATGAGTAAAGAGACTTGCTGGCAACGAGATTGAACTAGGTATGAAGATACCAACGATCGAATCTCGGGCAAAACTAACATACCGATAGACAAAGGGAATTACGTATGTTGTCATAAGGGTTCGACCGATAAATATCTTCATAGAATATGTAGGAGCCAATATGGGCATCGAGGTTCCGCTATTGGTTATTGACCGGATAGGTGTCTTGGTCATGTCTACATAGTTCTCGAACCCGTAGGGTCCGCACGCTCAGCGTTTGATGACGATATAGTATTATATGAGTTATGTGATTTGGTGACCGAATGTTGTTCGGAGTCCCGAATGAGATCACAGACATGAAGAGGAGTCTCGAAATGGTCGAGAGGTAACGATTGATATATGGGACGATGGTATTTAGACACCAGAAGTGTTTCAGGGGTTACCGCGTACCTATCGGGTCACGAGAAGGGGTTCCGGGCACCCCCGGCAAAAGATATGGGCCTTATGGGCCAAGAGGGGAAACGCACCAGCCACAAGGGGCTGGTGTGCCCCCCATATGGGCCGGCCTAAGAGGAGAAGGAAAGATGGGAAGGGAAATGAAAGAGAGGAATAGGATTCCCCCTTCCTTCCCTCTCCCCCTTCTTTCCTTCCCACTCCGACACACATGGCAGGGGGGCGGCCAAGGGCAGGAGCCCAAGTAGGATTCGGACCTGCTTGGGTCGCCCCTTGGACTCTCCCCTCTCCCTCCCACCTATATATATGAGGAGGGGGAGCACCTAGCACACCCCAGACAATAGCCTAGCCGTGTGCGGCGCCCCACTCCACCGTTTACACCCCGGTCATATTTTCATAGTTCTTAGGCGAAGCCCTGCGAAGATCACTTCACCATCACCGTCACCATGCCGTCGTGCTGACGGAACTCATCTACTACCTTGACATCTTGCTGGATCAAGAAGGCGAGGGACATCACCGAGCTGAACGTGTGCAGAATGTGGAGGTGATGTGCGTTCGGTACTTGATCGGTTGAAGAGCGAAGAAGTTCGACTACATCAACCCGTTGTGAAACGCTTCCCCTTATGGTCTACGAGGGTACGTAGACACACTGTTCCCCTCGTTTCTATGCATCTCCATGGATAGATCATTGCGTGTGCGTAGATTTTTTTTTGTTTTCCATGCAACGTTTCCCAACAGCATTTAGTACGTAATGTTAAATATTAATTTTAGTCAATCGTTACAGTAGAAACTGATAAGTTTTTGCATTGATTTATACTAAGTTATCTCACGAGTTCTTGTTGAGTTTTGTGTGGATGAAGTTTTTAAGATTTAGGGAAACCGTGATATGAGAGGAATTAAGGAGATACAAAAGCTCAAGTTTGGGGATGCCCAAGGCATCCCAAGTTCATATCACAAGAAGTCTCAAGCATCTAAGCTTGGGGATGCCTCGGTAGGCATCCCACCTTTCTTCATCAACAATTATCGGTTAGTATCGGTTGAGCCTAAGTTTTTGCTTCTTCACATGAGATGTGTTATTCTTGGAATGTCATTTTACTTTGTTTGTTGTCTGAATAAAATACTAGGATTTGAAATTTTTAAATGAGAGATTGCCGTCACATAGCTACTTAATTGTTTGACTACTCATTGATCATCACTTATATCTTTTGGAGTAGTTTGTCATATACTCTTGTGCTTCACTTATATCCTAAGAGTAACTTGTTGAATGAATTGAATATAATGGAGTTGAAATTATATGTGCCTCGTATACTTGTATCATTCCTAGTAGTAGCTTCACATTGGGTTTATAAAGTAAGATTTATTGACGTTTGATAATCACAATATTAGTCATACTAGCAATTCATGAAAGATAGTATATGGAAGAGTACTTTCACATACAAATATATTATCTTGGACATCTTTTATGATTGTGAATACCCATGAATTGTTTTCACTTGAGGAAGTTAGTTAAAGTTGGACAAGGAAGACAATGTAATGAGTTATGTTTGGGTATATTTGCATATAAGTTATATTGTTAGGGATGCTCCAACATGTGGTGCTTGTTTAGAATCTTTTGCTAGCTAAATTTTCTATACTAAGCGGGAATACTGCTTGTGCATCCAAAATCCTTGAGCCAAGTTTCTTCCATGTGTGTCCATCATACCTACCTATATGTGGTATTACTCTGCCGTTCCAAGTAAATTTGCATGTGCCACCTCAATCATTCAAATAAACATCTGTTTTGTGTTCCCGTACTGCTCATGAAGCGGCAGGGGGTGGTCAGTATCTTCCATGCTAAGCGGGTTATTCTCAGGATGGGTGTTTATTTACTTGTCATTGCACGAGAGAGGCTGGTAATTGGGATGCCCGGTCCTATAATCAAAATGAAAAAAATTATAATGAAACAAACTCACTAGAAAAGTTGATTGTATGGAGGGTGAGGGAGTCCTGGATTAGGGGGTCTTCGGACAGCTGGACTATATCCTTTGGCCGGACTGTTGGACTATGAAGATACAAGATTGAAGACTTCGTCTCGTATCCGGATGGGACTCTCCTTGGCGTGGAAGGCAAGCTAGGCAATACGGATATGTATATCTCCTCCCTTGTAACCGACCTTGTGTAACCCTAGCCCCCTCCGGTGTCTATTTAAACTGGAGGGTTTAGTCCGTAGGATAACATACAATCATACCATAGGCTAGCCTCTAGGGTTTAGCCTCTACGATCTCGTGGTAGATCAACTCTTGTAATACTCTCATCAAGAACAATCAAGCAGGACATAGGGTATTACCTCCATCAAAAGGGCCCGAACCTGGGTAAACATCGTGTCCCCTGCCTCCTGTTACCATCCGCCTTAGACGCACAGTTCGGGACCCCCTACACGAGATCCACCGGTTTTGACACCGACATTGGTGCTTTCATTGAGGATTCCACTGTGTTGTCGCCGTAAGGCTTGATGGCTCCTTTGATCATCGATAACGATGCGGTCCAGGGTGAGGTTTTCCTCCCCGGACAGATCTTCGTATTCGGCGGCTTCACACTGCGGGCCAATTCACTTGGCCATCTGGAGCAGATTGAGAGCTATGCCCCTGGCCATCAGGTCAGATTTGGAAACTTGAATTACACGGTCGACATCTGCGGAGACATGATCTTCGACGGATTCGAGCCCATGCCAGGTGTGCCACTTAGTAGCGACGAGCATGACGTAACTCTGCCGTCGGACAATGTTCGGGAGATCGCATCTGTAACTACTCCGACCATCAATCAGAAGCAAATTGCATCATCCGAGAGCGGAGGGATAGACCCCGCCATGGAGGCCGCACTCTCAGTGGCGATAGAGCCGGATACTGACTTCACCCCTTACGGGAGCCACGTTGCCGAACCACTGGATTCTTCTCCGGCCACGAGCTCCGAGCCGCCTGCATCTGCACCCATCGAATGCGATTGGGCGCCGATCATGGAGTTCACCTCCGCGGATATCTTTCAGCACTCACCTTTCGGCGATGTGCTAAATTAATTAAGGTCTCTCTCCCTATGAGGAGAACCTTGGCCGAACTATGTCCGGCTAGAATGGGATGCAGACGGCGAAGAAATTCGCTGCCCACCCACCACCCACTGAGTAGCCACTGTCGACGACTTAACCAACATGCTCGACTTAGACTCCGAAGACTTCAAAGGTATGGACGACGACGCCGGAGACAAACAGGAACAACCGCCCACAGGGCGCTGGACCGTGATACGTCCATTTTGCATCATGCTTTTATATCGATATTTATTGCATTATGGGCTGTTATTACACATTATGTCACAATACTTATGCCTATTCTCTCTTATTTTACAAGGTTTACATAAAGAGGGAGAATGCCGGCAGCTGGGATTCTGGGCTGGAAAAGGAGCAAATATTAGAGACCTATTCAGCACAGCCCCAAAAGTCCTGAAACTTCACGGAAGATGTTTTCCAAATATATAAAAAAATACTAAGAGCAAGAACTTCACCAGGGGGCCACACCCTGCCCACAAGGGTGGGGGCGCGCCCCCTACCTCGTGGGCCCCTTGGTGGCCCTCCGGTGGCCATCTTCTGCTATATGGAGTCTTTATATGGGAAAAACGTCATAAGCCATCTTCTCGGACGAAACTCCGCCGCCACAAGGCGGAACCTTGGCGGAACCAATCTAGAGCTCTGGCGGAGCTGTTCTGCTAGGGAAACTTCCCTCCCAGAGGGGGAAATCATCGCCATCATCATCACCAACGCTCCTCTCATCGGGAGAGGGCAATCTCCATCAACATCTTCATCAGCACCATCTCCTCTCAAAACCCTAGTTCATCTCTTGTATCAAATTCTTGTCTCCAAGTCCGGGATTGGTGCTAGTAGGTTGCTAGTAGTGTTAATTACTCCTTGTAGTTGATGCTAGTTGGTTTAATTGGTGGAAGATCATATGTTCAGATCCTATATGCATATTAATACCCCTCTGATTATGAACATGTTTATGCTTTGTGACTAGTTACTTTTGTTCCTGAGGACATGGGAGAAGTCTTGCTATTAGTAGTCATGTGAATTTTGTATTCGTTTGATATTTTGATGAGATGTATGTTGTCTCTCCTCTAGTGGTGTTATGTGAATGTCGACTATATGACACTTCACCATTATTTGGGCCTAGAGGAAGGCATTGGGGATTAATAAGTAGATGATGGGTTGCTAGAGTGACAGAAGCTTAAACCCTAGTTTATGCGTTGCTTCGTAAGGGGCTGATTTGGATCCATATGTTTCATGCTATGGTTAGGTTTACCTTAATACTTTTGTTGTAGTTGCGGATGCTTGCAATAGAGGTTAATCATAAGTGGAATGAATGTCCAAGTAAGGGCAGTACCCAAGCACCGGTCCACCCACATACCAAATTATCAAAGTACCGAACGTGAATCATATGAACGTGATGAAAACTAGCTCGACGATATTCCCATGAGTCCTCGGGAGCGCTTTACGTCTTATAAGAGTTTGTCCAGGCTTGTCTTTTGCTACAAAAAGTATTGGGCCACCTTGCTGCACCTTATTTACTTTTGTTACTTGTTGCTCGTTACAAATTATCTTATCACAAAACTATCCGTTACCACTTATTTCAGTACTTGCAGAGAATACCTTGCTGGAAACCGCTTATCATTTCCTTCTGCTCCTCGTTGGGTTCGACACTCTTACTTATCGAAAGGACTATGATAGATCCCCTATACTTGTGGGTCATCAAGACTCTTTTCTGGCGCCGTTGCCGGGGAGTGAAGCGCCTTTGGTAGGTGGAATTTGGTAAGAAAAAATTTATATAGTGTGCTGAAATTTACTGTCACTTGTTATCATGGAAAGTAATCCTCTGAGGGGCTTGTTCGGGGTATCTTCACCCCGACCAGTAGAGCAAAGAGTTGCTCCTCAACCTACTAAACCTACCAAAAATGGAAATGAAAATGAAAATGCTTGCTTTGAAGTTCCTTCGGGTATGATAGAAAAACTGCTAGCTAATCCTTTTTAGGAGATGGAACAAAACATCTTGATGAACATCTGATATATGTTGATGAAGTTTGTGGATTATTTAAGCTTGCAGGTGTATCCGGAGATGTTGTTAAGAAGAAGGTCTTTCCCTTATCTTTGAGGGGAGATGCATCGACATGGTATAGGCTATGTGATGATATGAGGTCTTGGAATTACAAACGATTGAAATTGGAATTTCATCAGAAGTTTTATCCTATGCATCTTGTTCATCATGATCGCAGTTACATATATAATTTTTGGCCTCGCGAAGGAGAAAGCATTGCTCAAGCTTGGGGGAGGCTTAAATCAATGTTATATTCATGCCCCAATCATGAGCTCTCAAGAGAAATGACTATTCAAAAATTTTATGCTCGGCTTTCTGGTAACAATCGCACCATGCTTGATACTTCTTGTGTTGGCTCTTTTATGATGAAGACTATTGAATTCAAATGGGATTTATTAGAAAGAATTAAACGCAACTCTGAAGATTGGGACCTCGACAATGGTAAGGAGTCAGGTATGACACCTAGTTTTGATTGTGTTAAATCTTTTATGGATACCGATATTTTTCGTAAATTTAGCACTAAATATGGACTTGACTCTGAGATAGTAGCTTCTTTCTGTGAATCTTTTGCTGCTTATGTTGATCTCCCGAAGGAGAAGTGGTTTATATCATCCTCCCATAGAAGTAAAAGTAGCTGCACCTATTAAAGTTGAAGAAAAGACTATCACTTATAATGATCCTATTGTTCCTACTTCTTATGTTGAGAAACCACCTTTCCCTGTTAGGATAAAGGATCATGTTAAAGCTTCAACTGTGGTTCGTAAAAGCAATATTAAAACATATACACCTCCTGAGCAAGTTAAAGTTGAACCTAATATTGCTATTGTTAAAGATTCTTGTCTGATAATATAGATGGGCATGTTATTTATTTCTGTAATGAAACTGCTAGAATTGCTAAACCCCATGATAAAGATAAACCTAGACCTGTGGTAGGCATGCCTGTTATTTCTGTTAAAATAGGAGATCATTGTTATCATGGCTTATGTGATATGGGTGCTAGTGCTAGTGCAATATCTTATTCCTTATACCAAGAAGTTATGCATGATATTGCACCTGCTGAGATGGAAGGTATTGATGTCACAATTAAACTTGCCAATACGGATACTATTTCACCAATGGGAATTGTTAGATATGTCGAAGTCTTGTGTGGGAAAACTAAATATCCTGCTGATTTTCTTGTTCTTGGTTCCCCACAAGATTGCTTTTGTCCCATTATATTTGGTGGACCCTTCTTAAATACTGTTAATGCTACCATAGATTGCAAAAGAGATGTTGTTACTATCGGTTTAGATGATATGACTCATGAATTTAATTTTTCTAAATTTAGTAGACAACACCAAGAAGAAGAATTACCTAGTAAGGATGAAATTATTGGTCTTGCTTCTATTGCCGTACCTCCTAGTGATCCTTTAGAACAATACTTGCTAGACCATGAAAACGATATGTTTATGAATGAAAGAAGGGAATTAGATGAAGTATTCTTTAAACAGGAGCCTATTCTGAAAAACAATTTACATGTTGAAATCCTAGGGGATCCTCCTCCACCCAAGGGTGATCCCGTGTTTGAGCTTAAACCGTTACCTGATACGCTTAAATATGCTTATCTTGATGAGAAAAAGATATATCATGTTATTATTAGTGCTAACCTTTCAGAACATGAAGAAGAGAGATTATTGAAAACTCTGAAGAAGCACCGTGCTGCTATTGGGTATACTCTTGATGATCTTAAGGGCATTAGTCCCACTCTATGTCAACATAAAATTAATTTGGAAGAAGATGCTAAACCAGTTCGTGACCATCAACGCCGGCTGAATCCTAAAATGAAAGAAGTGGTAAGAAAGGAGATACTAAAGCTCCTTGAGGCAGGTATAATTTATCCCGTTGCTGATAGTCAATGGGTAAGCCCTGTCCATTGTGTCCCTAAGAAGGGAGGTATTACTGTTGTTCCTAATGATAAAGATGAATTGATTCCTCAAAGAATTACTACAGGTTATAGGATGGTAATTGATTTCTGCAAATTAAATAAGGCTACTAAAAAGATCATTACCCCTTACCTTTTATCGATCAAATGCTAGAAAAATTATCCAAACATACACATTTTTGCTTTCTAGATGGTTATTCTGGTTTCTCTCAAATACCTGTGTCAGCCAAAGATCAATCAAAGACTACTTTTACATGCCCTTTGGTACTTTTGCTTATATACTTATGCCTTTTGGTTTATGTAATGCACCTTCTACCTTTCAAAGATGCATGATGGCTATATTCTCTGACTTTTGTGAAAAGATTTGTGAGGTTTTCATGGACGACTTTTCCGTCAATGGATCTTCTTTTGATGATTGCTTGAGCAACCTTGATCGAGTTTTGCAGAGATGTGAAGAAACTAATCTTGTCTTGAATTGGGAAAAGTGCCACTTTATGGTTAATGAAGGTATTGTCTTGGGGCATAAAGTTTCTGAAAGAGGTATTGAAGTTGATAAAGCCAAGGTTGATGCTATTGAAAAGATGCCATGTCCCAAGGACATCAAAGGTAAAAGAAGTTTCCTTGGTCATGCCGGTTTTTATAGGAGGTTCATTAAGGACTTCTCAAAAATCTCTCGGCCTCTGACTAATTTATTACAAAAAGATATACCATTTGTTTTTATGATGACTGTGTAGAAGCATTTGAAATACTTAAGAAAGCATTGATTTCTGCACCTATTGTTCAGCCACCTGATTGGAATTTACCCTTTGAAATTATGTGTGATGCTAGTGATTATGATGTAGGTGTTGTTCTAGGACAAAGAGTTGATAAGAAACTAAATGTTATTCAATATGCTAGTAAAACTCTAGACAATGCTCATCGAAATTATGCTACTACTGAAAAAGAATTCTTAGCAGTTGTGTTTGCTTGTGATAACTTTAGACCTTATATTGTTGATTCTATAGTAACTATTCACACTGATCATGCTGCTATTAAATATCTTATGGAAAAGAAAGATGCTAAACCTAGACTTATTAGATGGGTTCTCTTGCTACAAGAATTTGATTTGCATATTGTTGATAGAAAAGGAGCTGAGAACCCCGTTGCAGACAACTTGTCTAGGTTAGAAAATGTGCTTTATGACCCACTACCTATTGATGATAGCTTTCCTGATGAGCAATTAAATGTCATAAATGCTTCTCATACTGCTCCATGGTATGCTGATTATGCTAATTACATTGTTGCTAAGTTTATACCACCTAGTTTCACATACCAGCAAAAGAAAAAGTTCTTCTATGATTTGAGGCATTACTTTTGGGATGACCCACATCTTTATAAATAAGGAGTAGATGGTGTTATTAGACGTTGTGTACCTGAGCATGAACAGGAACAGATCCTACGCAAGTGTCACTCCGAAGCTTATGGAGGACACCATGCTGGAGATAGAACTGCACATAAGGTACTGCAATCTGGTTTTTATTGGCCTACTCTCTTCAAGGATGCCCGTAAGTTTGTCTTATCTTGTGATGAATGTCAAAGAATTGGTAATATTAGTAGACGTCAAGAAATGCATATGAATTATTCAATTGTTATTGAACCATTTGATGTTTGGGGCTTTGACTATATGGGACGTTTTCCTTCCTCTAATGGTTATACACATATTTTAGTTGCTGTTGATTACGTTACTAAGTGGGTAGAAGCTATTCCAACTAGTAGTGCTGATCATAACACATCTATTAAAATGCTTAAAGAAGTTATTTTTCCCAGATTTGGAGTCCCTAGATATTTAATGACTGATGGTGGTTCACATTTTATTCATGGTGCTTTCCGTAAAATGCTTGCTAAATATGATGTTAATGATAGAATTGCATCTCCTTGTCACCCTCAGTCTAGTGGTCAAGTAGAATTGAGTAATAGAGAACTCAAATTAATTTTGCAAAAGACTGTTAATATGTCTAGAAAGAATTGGTCCAAGAAACTAGATGATGCATTATGGGCCTATAGAACTGCATATAAAAATCCTATGGGTATGTCTCCGTATAAAATGGTCTATGGAAAAGCATGTCACTTACCTCTCGAACTAGAACACAAGGCTTATTGGGCTATTAAAGAACTTAATTATGATTTTAAACTTGCCGGTGAGAAGAGGTTATTTGATATTAGCTCACTTGATGAATGGAGAACCCAAGCCTACGAAAATGCCAAGTTGTTTAAAGAAAAAGTTAAAAGATGGCATGACAAAAGGATACAAAAGCGTGAGTTTAATGTAGGTAATTATGTATTGCTATACAACTCTCGTTTAAGATTTTTTGCAGGAAAACTTCTCTCTGAATGGGAAGGTCCTTACGTTATCGAGGAGGTCTACTGTTCCGGTGCCATAAAAATCAACAATTTCGAAGGCACAAAGCCGAAGGTGGTGAACGGTCAAAGAATCAAACACTATATCTCAGGTAATCCCATAAATGTTGAAACCAATGTTATTGAAACCGTAACCCCGGAGGAATACATAAGGGACACTTTCTAGAACGTTTCAGACTCTGAAAAGGAATAGGTATGTGGTACGGTAAGTAAACCGACTCCAAAACAGTTTTTAAGGCAATATTTCTCCGTTTTGGAATATTTAGAAAAATAGAAAAATAAGCAGCGGTCCGGGAAGGACACGAGGCCTCCACGAGGGTGGAGGGCGCGGCCTACCCTAGTGGGCGCGCCCCCCTACCTCGTGGGCACCTCGTGTGCTCTCCGGATTCCGTTTCCGTACATGACACGTATTTTGGTCGGTAAAAATCATTATATAATCTCCCGGGGGTTTTGACTCCCGTATCACGCAAAAATCTCCTATCTTTGTTTCGAGCTGTTTTCTGTCAGGGTTGTCAAGGCCAGGCACTATGTCGTCTCCCTCCTCCTCCAACCATGAGGGCAACGATGCTTGGCTAATGAAGATAGAGCTAAAGAGAGAAGAACCTATGGAGATCAACAAGGATGAAGGGATCAAGAAGGCCATGGAGGACCAAGTTCCGGCAACAGAAGACACCCTTCAACTGGATCACAATCTTCTTACCCCAACAGAAATCGAAGCTTTCAAGATGATTGAGTTAGCTCGTATACAAAATAAGTATCTCACACGATAAAATATTTTGTTGAAGGAGCATATCATCGCACTCAAGGGCATTATCCCCAAGTTAGAAGACCTCCTACGCTCGATGTGCGACTATCCACCATCAACAACTCCACCTTCTTCACCAACAAAGGAGACATAATCACCTGGGTATGGGCACTCCACTTGGCAACTGCCAAGCTTGGGGGAGTGCCCCGGTATCGTATCACCATCACCTTATCTTTACCATTTTCCTTAGTTCGATCCTTTTGGTAATATCTTGATCTAGTAGAATAAAAGTTCTTAGTATGATCTAGTTGTGAGTTTTGCTTTATTATCCTTCTATGTAATCGAGTCCGTGAGCTATATAATAAAGATTAGTGTTGAGTCAAGGGCTTGATTATTTTGCCATGATCCTAAGTGAATAAAAGAAAAGAGAAAGAAATAAAAAGAAACAAAGAGATCATGTGAATCTTATGGAGAGTAATGAGCTCACATAGAAAAGTATGATGAATAAAAGTTGTTAAGGGTTGACAAACATAGTTTTGGTCATCATTGCAATTAATAGGAAGTAATAAAGAAAGAGAGGTGTTCACATATAAATATACTATCTTGGACATCTTTTATGATTGTGAGCACTCATTAAAGTATGACATGCTAAAGAGTTGACATTGGACAAGGAAGACAATATAATGGGTTATGTTTCTTACATCTGAGATGAATTATATTGTCTTGGATCTTCCAACATGATGAGCTTGCCTTTCCCCCTCATGCTAGACAAATTCATTGCACCAAGTAGAGATACTACTTGTGCTCGCAAACACCCTCAAACCAGTCTTTCCATAAGAGTCCACCATATCTACCTATGGATTGAGTAAGATCCATCAAGTAAGTTGTCATCGGTGCAAGCAATAAAAATTTCTCTCTAAATATGTACGATTGATTGGTGTGGAGGAAATAAGCTTTATACGATCGTGTGATATGGAAGTAATAAAAGCGACATTCTTTCGCATTAAGATTTTGCGCATCCAACCATAAAAGCGCATGACAACCTCTGCTTCCCTCTGTGAAGGGCCTATCTTTTACTTTTATCTCCTACACTGCATAAGAGTCATGGTGATTTTCACCCTTCCTTTTTACACTTTATCCTTTGACAAGCACAATATGTTGGAAAGATCCTGGTATATATGGCTAATTGGATGTGAGTTTTCATGAACTATTACTGTTGACATTACCCTTGAGGTAAAACGTTGGGAGGCAAAACTATAAGCCCCTATCTTTCTCTGTGTCCGATTAAAACTTCATACCCATAAGTATTGCGTGAGTGTCAGCAATTGTGAAAGATTATATGAGAGTTGAGTATGTGGACTTGCTGAAAAGCTCTTATATATTGACTCTTTCCTATGTTATGATAAATTGCAATTGCTTCAATGACTGAGATTGTAGTTTGTTAGTTTTCAATAAAGTTTACGATTCATACTTGATATTGTGATTGAATTATTACTCTAGCATTAGAGATCATATGACAAAAATTATATAAGTTGCTGTTATAAGAGAATGCCCTCATGTCCGTATTTTATTTTTATCGACACCTCTATCTCTAAACATGTGGACATATTTTTCGATTTCGGCTTTTCGCTTGAGGACAAGCGAGGTCTAAGCTTGGGGGAGTTGATACGTCCATTTTGCATCATGCTTTTATATCGATATTTATTGCATTATGGGCTGTTATTACACATTATGTCACAATACTTATGCCTATTCTCTCTTATTTTACAAGGTTTACATAAAGAGGGAGAATGCCGGCAGCTGGGATTCTGGGCTGGAAAAGGAGCAAATATTAGAGACCTATTCAGCACAGCCCCAAAAGTCCTGAAACTTCACGGAAGATGTTTTCCAATATATAAAAAATACTGAGAGCAAGAACTTCACTAGGGGGGCCATACCCTGCCCACGAGGGTGGGGGCGCGCCCTACCCACCTGGGCGCGCCCCCTACCTCGTGGCCCCCCTGGTGGCCCTCCGGTGGCCATCTTCTGCTATATGGAGTCTTTCGATGAAAAAAAAATCATAATCCATCTTCTCGGACGAAACTCCGCCGCCACGAGGTGGAACCTTGGCGGAACCAATCTAGGGCTCTGGCGGAGCTGTTCTGCCGGGGAAACTTCCCTCCCAGAGGGGGAAATCATCGCCATCGTCATCACCAATGCTCCTCTCATCGGGAGAGGGCAATCTCTATCAACATCTTCATCAGCACCATATCCTCTCAAAACCCTAGTTCATCTCTTGTATCCAATTCTTGTCTTCAAGTCCGGGATTGGTGCTAGTAGGTTGCTAGTAGTGTTAGTTACTCCTTGTAGTTGATGCTAGTTGGTTTAATTGGTGGAAGATCATATGTTCAGATCCTATATGCATATTAATACCCCTCTGATTATGAACATGTTTATGCTTTGTGAGTAGTTACTTTTGTTCCTGAGGACATGGGAGAAGTCTTGCTATTAGTAGTCATGTGAATTTGGTATTCGTTTGATATTTTGATGAGATGTATGTTGTCTCTCCTCTAGTGGTGTTATGTGAACGTCGACTACATGACACTTCACCATTATTTGGGCCTAGAGGAAGGCATTGGGGATTAATAAGTAGATGATGGGTTGCTAGAGTGACAGAAGCTTAAACCCTAGTTTATGCGTTGCTTCGTAAGGGGCTGATTTGGATCCATATGTTTCATGCTATGGTTAGGTTTACCTTAATACTTTTTTTGTAGTTGCGGATGCTTGCAATAGAGGTTAATCATAAGTGGGATGCCTGTCCAAGTAAGGGTAGTACCCAAGCACCGGTCCACCCACCTACCAAATTATCAAAGTACCGAACGCGAATCATATGAACGTGATGAAAACTAGCTCAACAATATTCCCATGTGTCCTCGGGAGCTCTTTACGTCTTATAAGAGTTTGTCCAGGCTTGTCCTTTGCTACAAAAAGGATCGGGCCACCTTGCTGCACCTTATTTAATTTTTTTACTTGTTTCTCATTACAAATTATCTTATCACAAAACTATCTGTTACCACTTATTTCAGCACTTACAGAGAATACCTTGCTGGAAACCGCTTATCATTTTCTTCTGCTCCTCGTTGGGTTCGAAACTCTTACTTATCGAAAGTACTACGATAGATCCCCTATACTTGTGGGTCATCAGACCGCCACCTCAACATATGATATATACATGGTGGACACCCCAAAGAAGGCAATGGCGACGAGACAGCGGAGGATGACCCCTCCAAGAAGCAACCCAAGTGCCGACGTCAGCGGCGCCTCTCTAAGTCCCGCCACAGCAAGAACAGTGATACCGGCACAGGAGATAATAACACTCCGGATAGTGTCGAAGACAACAACAATCCCCTCCAGCATGATGTAGAGCCGGAGGACGAACAAGCTAGCCCTCTAGAGCGGGCAGCAGATGGAGAACCGGAGGAGGAAAATTACATGCCTCTCTGCGAAGACGAGGCGAGCCTCGGAGACGAAGAATTTATCGTGCCCGATGACCCCGTCGAGAAAGAGCGCTTCAAGCGCCGGCTTATGGCCACGGCAAATAGCCTGAAGAAAAAGTAGCAACAGCTTCAAGCTGATCAAAACTTGCTAGCAGACAGGTGGACCGAAGTCCTTGCGGCTGAAGAGTATGAACTCGAGCGCCCCTCCAAGAGTTACCCAAAACGCAGGTTGCTACCTCAGCTCGAGGGGGAAGCATTGAAACCTCATTTACCAGTGTACGATGCGGCTAATCGGCCACTACGCGGCCGAGCCAGAGAGGCGTTTCAGCCTGAAGTTCAGCCCGCACCCATCACCACTCAATCAAAAATACTAAGGCCCGGGGCAACGCAGAGGACCTGCGAGACATATTGGACAGTAAGGAAAAAATCGCAAGGTCAATATAGGGGTCACAGACACGCGCGCCAACACGGGACGATGATCGTCGCATTGGATACGCCAAGAGTAAATCCGGCCAAGCCGAATACAGCAGACAAGATTCATATGAACTGCGTCGGGATATAGCCCGGCACAGAGGCGCCGCACATCCCCTATGCTTCACTGATGAAGTTATGAATCACGAATTCCCGGAGGGTTTCAAACCCGTAAGTATCGAATCATACGATTGCACAACAGATCCCGCTGTATGGATTGAGGATTTCCTCCTTCATATCCACATGGCTCGCGGTGATTGATGAAGCTATGTACCTAGGGTAGGGGCACGGACCCGTCCAAAGAGCCCTATCCAAGGACAGCCCTAGAAGAAGTCACCTTTCAATTGACTTGAAGGTATCTCACTCGACAGGTTCAAGACACTCGACCAAGAAGCTATCACTCAACCATGAAGCTAGCCACTCGACCGCCAGGAGATCTGAAGTCACTCCGCAGGTAAACGGTCGGGTATTAAGTAGTCTTTATGGTAATTATAGCACTTTATTAGGGGTGTTACCAGTAACGCCCAACCTTAAATGTACCTTAAACCCTACATTACTGAGGGCGGGAGAGGGCCGGCGAACTCTATATAAGCCACCCCCTCCTCGGTATGAAGGGTTCGCACCCCTGTTATTCACACACGCATAATCCAATCGACCGCCTCCGGGCACCGAGACGTAGGGCTGTTACTTCCTTCGAGAAGGGCCTGAACTCGTAATCCTCGTGTGCTTACAACTTCTCCATAGCTGAGATCTAGCCTCTCCATACACACCCCCCTACATCACTGTCAGAGTTAGAACCACGACAGTTGGCGCCCACCGTGGGGCAGGAGTCTTAGCGCCTTGTTGGAGAAGTTGCGATCTTTTCCGATCCATTTGATCATGGTTTCTTGCGGAGTTTTGGTGGAGGGCCGCGAGATCCGTCTCGGCGCGCTCACGTTCATCGCCGACGACTCCACTTGGCTTCAGGAGGCACCACTCGACATCGACGCGCTCCCCGTCCGCGGTGCGACGCACTTCTGCGCATGCATTCATGGCGTCCTCCTGCGGCAGCCGTCGACCCAGTATCGGTCGGCCCCCGTGTCGTCTCCCCGCCCCGTCTCCCACCAGCGCAAGCACTCCGGTCGGTCGAGACTCCAGCGGTGGGTGAGGCATGCCGTGGCCCGCCAGTCGGCAGCCCCACAAGTCGCGGCAATCGAGCCCGACGAATCCCTCTGTGGCCTGTTCGACTGGCTCCACGGAGACCACATCCGAGTGCGACAGCAGCGACCCAACGGCTGAGGTTCTGGCGGTCGATGGGACGCACAGTCCTCCCGGTTTCCCTCGCGCCAATGGAGGCGTGGGTGGGGGCGACCCGTCGCATCCCCACGATGAGTATCTCCCCGAACCTCTCACGTCATTGCAGCGAGAGGAGCTTCGCCGCCGGAACATGGACGCACTCCACACTCCTATTGTCGGAGAAACCCCCGAGGCCTGGGCCTTGGAGGACGCGCGCTTGGCTAACCTGGCCGAGCGCACTCGACTGGAGAATCTCCAGCGGATACTCGACGCGCAAGCGCGTCAGCGGGGCCCCGAGTCCAGTCGACGTCAGCAAGCTCCCGAGTCCAGTCGACGTCAGCTCTTCCCGCCGCCGCAGGTATATCGAACCCCCGTGCAGAATTTGGCCGCCGTGGCCTGTATAGCAGAATCAATTCAGCCCTCCCAGTCGGAGGCTGGCAGGGGCTTGTTGCAGATCAGAGCGTTGCTCCGGGCGGCGGGAAACCAAAATTCCGCCGTTTCTCAGTCGCGGAATAGGATCCACAGTCGATCCGTTGCAACAGATACAGTCCAGTCAGCTCACAGCCCGAGATCGCCCCCGAGGCGTGAGGGACGTGGTGACCGGCATGATCGGTACAGGAGGGATGAGCAGTATGATCACCGATTCGATCGTGATGATCGACGTCGAGTGCCAACCCCTCCCCCGAGGAGTGGGTCGTATGCGCCTCGACGGCAAGATGACAGACGCCCTCATAGTGTTGGGCAGAGGATTCCAGTCGACCCCAGGGACCCAGGCTTTGATGCGAGATCCATCCTCGTTCAAGGTTTGGTTGACAGGAACAGAGCTCATCGAGAAGGCCACAACAGAGATGCGCCTGCCAGCAGCAGAGTACGTGCTTCAGGGCCAGAGTGTTTCAGTCGAGCCATCAGAGCCGCAGTGATTCCTCCCAACTTCAGGCTGGCGACTGGAGTCAGCAAGTTCACCGGTGAATCTAAGCCTGACACTTGGCTCGAAGATTACCGAGTGGCTGTACAGATTGGCAGTGGTAATGATGAGGTGGCCATGAAGCATTTGCCTCTCATGTTAGAGGGCTCAGCCAGAGCGTGGCTAAATCAGTTGGCACCCAGCAGCATCTACACTTGGGAGGACCTCTCCCGAGTGTTTGTCACAACCTTTGAGGGAACATGCAAGCGACCTGCAGGCCTTACAGAGTTGCGGTCCTGCGTACAGAAGCCGAATGAAACTCTGAGGTGGATCACACTGCATCACACGGTTGAGAATGTGCCAGACCATCAAGCAGTTTGTGCCTTCAAGGAAGGCGTTAAATACAGAGAGTTGAATCTGAAGTTCGGTCGAACTGGAGAAATGTCTCTGAATCGGATGATGGAGATTGCCACCAAGTACGCTAATGGTGAAGACGAAGATTGACTCCGGAGTGGCAAGCACAAGGCAGTTGCCCAAGAAACTGGAGGAAACTCCAGTCGGAAATAGAAGCAGAAGGCCGACCAAGCCGCCCCTGGGGAGGCCCTGGCCGTAACCCAGGGAAACTTCAATGGAAAACACAAGGGCACCTGGAAGCCCAAGAAAGTCAAGGATCAAGATGGAAATGATGTTTTGGATCTGCCGTGTCACATCCACACCAAGAAAGATGAAGAGGGTAATTTTATTTACCCAAAGCATACCACTCGACAGTGCTGGCTCCTGATCCAGCAGTTTCAGGGCAAGCAGCCCAAAGATAAGGAAGAAGAGCCGGACAGGGTTGAGGACAAGGATGATAGTGACGATGGATACCCCCAAGTCAATTCCACCCTGATGATTTTTGCCGATGTCGAAAGCAAAAGTCGACTGAAAGTCATTAACCGTGAGGTGAACATGGTTGCTCCGGCAACACCCAGTTATCTGAAGTGTTCTTAGACTGCCATCACATTCGACCAGTCTGATCACCTGACGCACATTGCCACCCCTGGGAGGCAAGCTTTGGTGGTCGACCCAGTTGTTGAAGGCACTCGACTGACCAAAGTCTTGATGGATGGTGGCAGTGGCCTAAACATACTATATGCTGAAACTTTGAAAGGAATGGGCATTCCGATGTCCAGACTCAGTACCAGTAACATGAGCTTCCACGGAGTCATTCCTGGGAAGAAAGCCGAATCACTCGGCCAGATTGCTCTTGATGTGGTTTTCGGTGATTCAAAGAATTACCGCAAGGAAAAGTTGACATTCGAGGTTGTGGACTTCCAAAGTGCTTATCATGCCATTTTGGGCAGGCCAGCTTACGCACGCTTCATGGCTCGACCATGTTACGTGTATCTCAAACTGAAGATGCCTGGCCCCAAAGGCGTGATCACTGTTACAGGCAACCGAAAGAAAGCAGAAGAGTGCTTTCAGAAAGGCTCAAAGATCGCTGATGCTCAGATGGCAGTGGTCGAGCTGCAAGAGTACCAGAAGACTGCTGATCTGAGTGAATTGCTACGAGCCAAGAAGCCTGCTTCAGAATCAGCTTTTCAGTCGTCTGGTGAAACAAAGCCAGCCCACATTCACCCGACCGACCCCGATGCTGCCCCGACTCACATCTCAACGACGCTCGACTCCAAATAGGAAGAAGCGCTCGTCCAGCTCCTCCGTGAGAACTGGGACATCTTCGCATGGAAACCCTCTGACATGCCTGGAGTTCGCAGAGAGCTGGCTGAGCACCATCTACGAGTCGACCCAAAATTCAAGCCTCTGAAGGAACATCTTCGACGGTCCACCGTCCAGAAGAAGCAAGCCATTGGCGAGGAGGTGGCTCGGCTCTTAGCAGCGGATTTCATCTGAGAGATTTACCACTCCGAGTGGCTCGCCAATGTCGTCATGGTCCCCAAGAAGGACAAGTCACTTCGCATGTGCATTGATTTCAAACATATCAATCGGGCCTGCCCGAAATATCATTTTCCTCTCCCTCGCATCGACCAAATAGTTGACTCGACTGCGGGGTGCGAGAGATTGCCTTTTCTAGATGCCTATTCCGGGTACCACCAGATCCGTCTGTATGGACCCGACGAGATCAAAACAGCTTTCATCACTCCATTCGGATGTTTCTGTTACGTCACCATGCCGTTCAGCCTCAAAAACGCCGGAGCCACGTTCATGAGAATGATTCATAAGTGCTTACTCACTCAAATCAGTCGGAATGTGGAGGCATACATGGATGATATTGTGGTCAAGTCACGGAAAGGTTCCGACCTGCGGACTGACCTTGCTGAAACCTTTGCCAACCTCAGAAGGTATGATATCAAGCTCAATCCATCAAAGTGCACATTTGGAGTTCCAGGTGGAAAGTTACTCGGTTTTCTCGTTTCCGAACGGGGGATCGATGCCAATCCTGAAAAAGTTGGCACCATACTCCGGATGAAGCGTCCTGTACGCGTGCACGACGTCCAAAAGCTTACAGGCTGCTTGGCCGCCCTAAGTCGATTCATTTCTCGTCTCGGTGAAAAGGCGTTGCCTCTTTACCGACTGATGAAGAAGTCTGACAAGTTCGAGTGGACTCCAAAAGATGATGCAGCATTTGCAGAGCTCAAAGCTCTGCTCTCCGCCCAGCCGGTGCTTGCTGCCCCAATCAGCAAAGAGCCTCTGCTGCTTTACATTGCAGCCACAGGACAAGTTGTCAGTACAATACTTACGGTCGAGCGGGAAGAAGAAGGAAAGGCCTTCAGAGTTCAGCGCCCAGTCTATTATGTGTTTGAAGTTTTGACCCCTTCAAAACAAAGATACCCTCACTACCAGAAGCTTGTATATGGGATTTATATGACCACGAAGAAGGTTGCACATTACTTCTCTGACCACTCCATTATAGTCGTCAGCGACGCCCCGCTGTTAGAGATTCTGCATAACAGAGATGCAACTGGTTGAGTGGCCAAGTGGGCGATTGAACTCCTTCCCTTAGATATCAAGTTCGAAGCAAAGAAGGCTATCAAGTCCCAAGCAATCGCAGATTTCATCGCCGAGTGGATTGAACAGCAACTTCCGACTCAAGTTCACTCGGAGCACTGGACCATGTTCTTCGATGGATCTAAGATGCTGAATGGTTCCGATGCTGGGGTAGTATTAGTCTCCCCCCGAGGAGATAAGCTCAGATACATTCTCCAGATTCACTTTGATTCCTCCAATAATGAAGTAGAATATGAAGCGCTTTTATATGGGTTGCGCATGGCCATTTCACTCGGCGTCCGTCGCCTGATGGTGTATGGCGACTCAGATTTGGTGGTTAATCAGGTAATGAAGGAGTGGGACATCAGAAGTCTGGCTATGACTGGTTATTGCAATGCAGTGAGAAAGCTAGAAAAGAAATTCGAGGGGTTGGAGCTTCATCACATCCCCCGACTGAAAAATCAGGCTGCAGACGATTTGGCAAAGATAGGCTCCAAGAGAGAAGCCATTCCTAGCAACGTGTTCCTGGAGCACATTCACTCGCCGTCAGTCCAAGAAGATCCTTTTACAGAAGAAGCCCCGCAGCCGAAAAGTGCCACAGATCCGACTGAAGTCGAAGTTCCTGCTGTGGTCGACCTAATCATGGAAGTCTTGGCAATCACTCCCGACTGGACGATACCGTACATCGCGTATATCCTAAGGAAAGAACTCCCGGAGGATGAGGAAGAGGCTCGACAGATCGTTCGACGATCCAAGGCCTTCACAGTCATAAAGGGACAGTTGTATAGAGAAAGCGCGACTGGAATCGGGCAGAAGTGCATAACACCAGAAGAGGGTCAGATAATCCTTGATGATATCCACTCGGGGACCTGTGGTCACCATGCGTCCTCTCGGACCATTGTGGCTAAAGCATACCGAGCGGGATTTTACTGGCCAAGAGCAAATGAGATGGCAAAAGAGATAGTCGACAAGTGTGGAGGGTGCCAGTTCTACTCCAACATGTCACACAAGCCTGCATCAGCCCTGAAGACCATTCCACTCGTCTGGCCCTTTGCTGTCTGGGGTCTGGACATGGTTGGTCCACTGAGAACAGGCAGGAGTGGCTTCACTCATGTGCTTGTGGCAGTCGACAAATTTACCAAATGGATTGAAGCTAAGCCCATCAAGAATCTAGATGCTTGCACTGCTATCAGTTTCGTCAGAGGGTTAACATTCAGATATGGAGTCCCGCATAGCATCATCACTGACAATGGGTCAAAATTTGATTCAGACAAGTTCAGAGATTTTTGCGCCTCTCAAGGCACACGAGTCGACTACGCATCGGTCGCCCATCCCCAGTCGAATGGACAAGCTGAGAGAGAAAATGGTATGATTCTCAAAGGACTAAAGCCTCGACTGATGCGTGATCTCAAGCACGCGGCAGGTGCTTGGGTCGACGAGATTCCATCATTTCTGTGGGGATTGAGGACCACCCCTAATCGGTCGACTGGAAGAACTCCATTCTTTCTGGTTTATGAAGCCGAAGCAGTTCTGCCGAGTGATCTTCTTCACAACGCACCCCGAGTCGAACTTTACACCGAAGATGAAGCAGAACAAGCCCAGCAAGACGCAGTCGACCTCCTAGAAGAAGAGAGGGAGATGGCCATGATCAGATCGACCATTTATCAGCAAGACTTGCGTCGATTCCACGCCCGGAATGTGAAGAGTCGAGCCTTCCAAGAAGGAGATTTGGTCCTCCGAGTGGATCAACAGAAACCACACAAGCTTGCTCCTACTTGGGAAGGCCCCTTCATCGTCACCAGAGTCCTCCACAATGGAGCGTATCACCTCTACAATGTTGATCGCCAGATCGACGAGCCACGAGCTTGGAATGCGGAACTACTCCACCCCTTTTACACTTGAGTTCTCCCTTGGACGAGATGTAATAAGAAAAAATTTCTGCAGTTCATTTTTATCAAAGACAAGAGTGTTCCAATAATTGCTGTCACTTTTGTTTGCATACGAAAGCCCCCAGTGGGTGACTTAGCTGCGAATCCGTTTCGCCTAAGTTTGAAAAATCCTACCGAGTGGAGAGCCAGACTCCCACTCGGGGGCTTAGCTGCAGTCCAGTACTCGCCTAAGTTCTCCCACTAAGAGACTTAGCTGCAGTCAGCACTCGCCTAAGTTTGAAAAATCCTACCGAGTGGAGAGCCAGACTCCCACTCGGGGGCTTAGCTGCAGTCCAGTACTCGCCTAAGTTCTCCCACTAAGAGACTTAGCTGCAGTCAGCACTCGCCTAGGTTTGAACAAATCATACCGAGTGGAGAGCAATCCTCCCACTCGGGGGCTTAGCTGTAGTCCAGTACTCGCCTAAGTTCTCCCACTAAGAGACCTAGCTACAGTCAGACACTCGCCTAAGTTTGAAAAAATCCTACCGAGTGGAGAGCAATCCTCCCACTCGGGGGCTTAGCTGCAGTCCAGTACTCGCCTAAGTTCTCCCACTAAGAGACTTAGCTGCAGTCAGACACTCGCCTAAGTTTGAAAAAATCCTACCGAGTGGAGAGAAATCCTCCCACTCGGGGGCTTAGCTGCAGTCCAGTGCTCGCCTAAGTTCTCCCACTAAGAGACTTAGCTGCAGTCAGACACTCGCCTAAGTTTGAAAAAATCCTACCGAGTGGAGAACAATCCTCCCACTCGGGGGCTTAGCTGCAGTCCAGTACTCGCCTAAGTTCTCCCACTAAGAGACTTAGCTGCAGTAAGACACTCGCCTAAGCTTGAAAAAATCCTACCGAGTGGAGAGCAAACCTCCCATTCGGGGGCTTAGCTGCAGCCCAGTGCTCGCCTAAGTATTTAAAAATCCTACCGAGTGGAGAGCAAACCTCCCACTCGGGGGCTTAGCTGCAGCTCAGCGCTCGCCTAAGTGTTTAAAAATCCTACCGAGTGGAGAGCAAACCTCCCACTTGGGGGCTTAGCTGCAGCCCAGCGCTCGCCTAAGTGTTTAAAAAATCCTACCGAGTGGAGAGCAATCCTCCCACTCGGGGGCTTAGCTGCAGTCCAGTACTCGCCTAAGTTCTCCCACTAAGAGACTTAGCTGCAGTCAGACACTCGCCTAAGCTTGAAAAAATCCTACCGAGTGGAGAGCAAACCTCCCACTCGGGGGCTTAGCTGCAGCCCAGTGCTCGCCTAAGTATTTAAAAATCCTACCGAGTGGAGAGCAAACCTCCCACTTGGGGGCTTAGCTGCAGCCCAGTGCTCGCCTAAGTGTTTAAAAATCCTACCGAGTGGAGAGCAAACCTCCCACTCGGGGGCTTAGCTGCAGCCCAGTGCTCGCCTAAGTGTTTAAAAATCCTACCGAGTGGAGAGCAAACCTCCCACTCGGGGGCTTAGCTGCAGCCCAACGCTCGCCTAAGTGTTTAAAAATCATACCGAGTGGAGAGCAAACCTCCCACTCGGGGGCTTAGCTGCAGCCCAGCGCTCGCCTAAGTGTTTAAAAATCCTACCGAGTGGAGAGAAAACCTCCCACTCGCAGGCTTAGCTGCAGCCCAGTGCTCGCCTAAGTACAGGACACAACCCAATCCGCAAGAAGTTATGCCACAAATACAAGGTTATTCCGAGTGAAGATCAAGTTCCACTCGACGAATCAAACCATGAAGATATTCAACGAGAAATCAAGTTCAGATAAAGCCTAAAAGGTCCCAGACCTCAGATCAAAGTACTCGAGCCCTCGGCTCGGCGGAGTTCAATTGTTACAAATCCACTCGGCATTCTGAGGCAAATTTAAGGCAGAAGTTCAACGGTTACAAATCCACTCGGCATTCCGAGGCAAATTTAAAGTGAAGCGTAAAAGTTTTTCATTCCTCAGGAAGAGGACTGGAAGGGGCGATGAACTCGTCCAAGTCGATCCCGTCCGCAATACGAGTGGCAGCAGCGATGAAAGTCTCCATGAAGTCTTGAAAGTTGTGCTTCCTGGTATTGGCAACTTGGATGGCGGCCAGCTTTTCTTCTCGTGCCTCCTTGCAATGGACGCGGACCAGAGACAGAGCGACATCAGCACCACATCTAGCAGAAGATTTCTTCCACTCCGCCACTCGACCTGGGACTTCATTAAGTCGAGCCATCAGGGACTCGAGGTCGTTCTGAAGCGTCGTCCCAGGCCAGAGCGATGTGTCGATCCGCGACATCGCAACCTTCAGTCGAGCAAGGTAGTCAACCACGCTGGCAATACGAGACTCTAGACGGAGCACGTTCATTGCAGCCTCGTCCTTCACAAGGGAGTTAGCAGGGTCCAAGCCTGGCTCCACTCGACTGGTCTCCTCTTCGAAGTTCTGACAGAATTCTGCAAACACGATTCAAGAATAAGACAGTGGCCCTACACAGACTTGTTAACTGCAAGATAGTCGGGGCAGAGTAATTACCTTCGAGCACGACGAACAGCTTCTTGGCGAGTCCACCGAGATAGGCCTCCAGATCGTTCCTCTTCCCCGCCAGCTCACCCGCCTTGTCATGCAGAGCCACGTTGTCGTTCTTTAGTCGGCTGACCTCCTGATTGGCTACCTCGAGAGCAGCCTTCAGTCTGGCGTTCTCCTGCTCAAGAGCTCCGACCGAAGCCATCTTCTCTTCAGCAAGCCTCGTTTTGTCCAAGACCTCCTTCTGTGCCTCTGCAAGATCTTGATCCTTCTTCTTCAGAGCTTCCTCCAGTTTACCTGCGGCACGTCGAGTGAAATCAACATCAAGAATGGACAAGAAAGAAAAGCCACTCATCAAGAGTGGAGAACCTCACCAGCCATACCTTTTGCTTCTTCCTGCGCCTTCCTCAAATTCTCCTGAGCAAGCTTCAAGTTGAGGTTGAGCTGGATCTGCTGATTCTCCAACTCAGTATAGCGAGCTACAAGTTCGCAGGATTTCTGTAAAAAGAAAAAATCAGTCGACAGACGTCCAAGATAAGTTGCTTCCGAGTAACTAAGAGACAATGATGACGTTTCTAAGACCACAGCCGAATCAAAAACATTCGACAGTAGTCTCGAGGACTACACCCAGTGGGTACACTCAGCGTGCCCCCACTGTAAAAAAAAGTCGACTGCCCGCAGTCTACCGGATACAGTTCCATTCGACATGGCCTGACCAAACCGAGTGAAGAAATACAGATACAGCAACACAATGTAAAGACTACCGTCGACTGCCAGCAGTCCACCGTAGTCTCGGGGACTACACCCAGTGGGTGCACTTAGCGTGCCCCCACTCATCCAAGAATTGGCAGAACACCCAGTGGGTGTACAGATACAAAGATCTTCGGAAAAGAGATTCTTCAAACAGCATATCATAACAGACCAAGGGTTGAGTCGACTGACCTGGACGTTGCTCTGAAGAGCCGAGCTCGCGTCATAGGCTGCTTGGCTGGCCTCCCGAGCCACCCTCACTTGCTCCATCATGATACCCGCCTGGCGTATAGCCTCTTTTGCGACAGCCGCTTGGTCCTCAGGGACAGGGTACGCGGCAAAAAGTGAAGGCGGATCCGCAGTCGACGTCGAAGGCCGCACACTTGTCAGAGGAATGGCGAAAGTCACAGAAGCCCGAGTGGTGTCACCACCATCCCGAGCTACGGCCTCAGACGCCGGAGCAGATTGGGGGGTCTTGTCAGCCAACACCCTCTTGTTCCTCCTCACTCTCAGCGGTTCGTTGTCGTCGTCGTCCGGGAGGTCGATGACATGAGGAGGGGCTACAAGGGAAACATTCAATCGACCAGAGTTGCAATAAATGTTCAGTCGACTCAAAGCAGAACGTCAGTAATCGTACCAGGGTTGGAGGTAACAGCATCCTCCATCTCTTGGTCGTCGTCCTTGGCGGAGATCTCAGAAGTAGCAGCGCTGCAAATCTCGAAAATCAGTCAGTTGGCTCAATGAATCGACCAAAGATCTGTCCACAGTCGACGAAGGAAAGCAAGTTTTATTATTACCCGGAAATGGTAGGGACAGCCACCTTCATCTTGGGCAGAGCCTTAGGCGGCTTGGACAGCGTCGCGCGTGGGTGCTTGGGAGCCTTCCCAGTCGGTGTAGGAGAAGAGGTCCGAGGGCGTTTCGACGACTGCCCAACAGAAGCAGTCGCCTTGCCACGTTCCCACGCTGGATCGTGTGTGAGCTTGGATCGCCTCTCCGGGCGAGGGGGTTCGACCTCCTCCTCCTCCTCTTCGCTGGAGTCGACGTTGTCGTCTCCCTCTCCTTCTCCGTCGGACTCCCACTCGCCTTGGTCGTCTCCGCTCTCGCCCCCGCTCGCCTCCCCTTCCTCAGTCGGCTCCTGTGCCCCGTTGGGCGTCGAGTACATCTCAGTAGTCGCCTGGAAAACAACAGACAAGACAAAAGTCAATCGACCAACTCAAAGAAGACCAACGAAGAAAACAAGATCTCAGTCGAAGCATAAATACATACCTGGTCCACGTCGTACGAGTTGTCGAGTGGAATTACCCTCCTGGCCCCTCGGGGGTTGTCCTTGTTTCCTGTGATGCTCGACAGCCACCCCTCCAGCATCTCATCGGTGACCTCCTCCGGGTGGACCCGAGTGGTGTCGTCGAGACCCGAGTACAGCCACATCCGGTGGTCACGGGCCTGGAGCGGTTGGATGCACCTCCGGAGGAAGACCTCCAGCAGGTCCATACCAGTCACACCCTCACGGACAAGCTCAACCACTCGACCAGCCAGCACTTTGACTTGGGCCCTTTCTTCCGGCGTCACTTTCAGAGAAGCAGGTTTTTCAGCTCGGTCGAGGGAGAAAGGGGGAAGACCAGTCGACTGTCCTGGGGTCGCCTGGTCCTGACAGTAGAACCAGGTCGCCTGCCAACCACGGACCGACTCCGGGAAAGTGATAGACGGAAAATAACTCTTTCCCCTCGTCTGGATCGCCAGGCCCCCGCACGGCTGGATCACCTGCGTCCTCTCGTCACTCGACTTGGCCTTCTTGACCGATTGAGAACGGCAGGTAAAGATGTGCTTGAAAAGTCCCCAATGGGGGCGGCAACCCAAGAAAGACTCACACATGGAAATGAACGCAGCAAGGTATACGATGGAGTTGGGAGTGAAGTGGTGGAGCTGCGCTCCGAAGAAGTTCAGGAAACTCCGGAAAAAAGGATGGGGCGGCAGAGAAAACCCGCGGTCGATGTGGGTGGCTAGGAGCACGCACTCACCGTCGCGGGGTTGAGGTTCGATCTCTCTCCCCGGGAGACGCGCAGCTTCGTGGGGAATGACTCCACCCTCGACCATGTCATCGAGATCCTCTTGCCGGATCACCGACGGCATCCAATCGCCCTGGATCCAGCCCCGGGGCAGAGCAGACCTTGAGGAGGATCCGCCCCGAGCAGACCTCTTCCCTTTCCCCTGCGCCGCCGCCTTCTTCGCGCGCTCCAGAGCGGATGTCTTGTCCTTCGTCATTGTCGCCGGCAAATCTCGCACGGGCCTGCGGCGCTAGGGTGAGAGCGGAGGTGGCGGAAGGACTTGCGAAGGGAGAGAGGAAGAAGAAAGGAGAAGAAAGTGCACTGCTTGGAAACCCCGAGCCGGCAACTTATAAGGGCCGCTTCCGAGTGGCTGACTGGTAGGCCCAGGCTATCCAGTCACATCCCGCAGCAGACGCGCGCGCAGTACGTGGCGAAAAAGGCGACGCGGAGATCGAGGAGCTTCCGCTTTATCGCTTCCGATTACTATGGCCGCTCCCGTCCCGCGCGCTTCCCGAAATCCGAATCCCGCGACATCCGCGGGCTGCAGAACAACTTGTCAGAACAGAAGACCCCGCTCGCGCCGACACTCGGTACGTCACAAGGAAAGAAATTCACTCGACGAAAGGCCTGGAATGGATCAAGGCAACTGAAAGAGGTTGATAACGTCATCCGTGACGATTGGCCCAAAACGAGGCACTCATGTAGCCCGAAGAACCAGTCGGAAAGATCCCCAACTCTTTCTCCACTCTAACCTCGATCCATTCGAGGGCTAATGATGAAGCTATGTACCTAGGGTGGGGGCACGGACCCGTCCAAAGAGCCCTACCCAAGGACAGCCCTAGAAGAAGTCACCTTTCAATCGACTTGAAGGTATCTCACTCGACAGGTTCAAGACACTCGACCAAGAAGCTATCACTCGACCATGAAGCTAGCCACTCGACCGCCAGGAGATCTGAAGTCACTCCGCAGGCAAACGGTCGGGTATTAAGTAGTCTTTATGGTCATTATAGCACTTTATTAGGGGCGTTACCAGTAACGCCCAACCTTAAATGTACCTTAAACCCTGCATTACTGAGGGCAGGAGAGGGCCGGCGAACTCTATATAAGCCACCCCCTCCTCAGTATGAAGGGTTCGCACCCCTGTTATTCACACACGCATAATCCAATCGACCGCCTCCGGGCACCGAGACGTAGGGCTGTTACTTCCTCCGAGAAGGGCCTGAACTCGTAATCCTCGTGTGCTTACAACTTCTCCATAGCTGAGATCTAGCCTCTCCATACACACCCCCTACATCACTGTCAGAGTTAGAACCACGACAGTGATGATCTACATGCCATCAACTACCTCCCACTAAAACTCAAAGGACCAGCTCGGCATTGGTTGAACAGCTTGCCAGCAGATTCTGTAGGAAGTTGGGAGGATCTGGAAGACGCATTCCTTGACAACTTCCAGGGCACTTATGTGCGGCCATCGGATGCTGATGATTTGAGCCACATAACCCAGCAGCTAGGGGAATCGGCCAAACAATTCTGGACACGGTTCCTGACTAGGAAAAACCAAATTGTAGACCGTCCGGACGCAGAGGCCCTAGCGGCATTCAAGCATAACATCCGCGACGAGTGGCTCGCCTGCCACCTCGGCCAGGAGAAGCCGAAATCTATGGCGGCCCTCACAACACTCATGGCCCGCTTTTACGCGGGCGAGAATAGCTGGCTGGCTCGCAGCAACAACACATCGAGGAATCCGGACACCTCGGATACCAAAGATGTTAACAGTAGGAAACGTCGTAACAGACCAAAGCACCGCAACAACGGCGATAACACCGAAGATACGGTAGTCAATGCCGGATTCAGAGGCTCTATATCCGGTCAGCGGAAAAAGCCATTTAAAAGAAATACTCCGGCTCCGTCCAGTTTGGATCGCATACTGGATCGCTTGTGTCAAATCCACGGCACCCCCGACAAGCTAGCCAATCACACCAACAGAGAATGCTGGGTGTTCAACCAGGTCGGCAAGTTAAATGCCGAAAACAAGGACAAGGGGCTGCATACCGATGACGAGGAGGAGCCCCGGCCACCGAACACAGGAGTACAGAAGGGGTTTCCCCCACAAGTTAAGACGGTGAACATGATATACACAACCCACATTCCCAAGAGGGAGCGGAAGCGTGCACTAAGGGACATCTATGCGATGGAGCCCGTTGCCCCAAAGTTCAACCCATGGTCTGCTTGCCCGATCACCTTCGATCGTAGGGACCACCCCACTAGCATCCATCATGGCGGATCCGCCGCACTGGTCTTAGACCCCATCATTGACGGATTTCACCTCACTCGAGTCCTTATGGACGGCGGCAGCGGCTTGAACCTGCTCCATCAGGATACAGTGTGAAAAATGGGTATCGATCCCTCAAGGATCAAACCCAACAAAACCACCTTTAAAGGCGTCATCCCAGGTGTAGAGGCCCATTGCATAGGCTCAATCACACTGGAAGTAGTCTTCGGATCACCGGACAACTTCCGAAGCAAAGAGTTAATCTTCGATATCGTCTCGTTTCGCAGTGGCTATCACGCACTACGCGGACAGAGAACATTTGCAAAATTTAATGCAGTGCCGCATTATGCATACCTCAATATCAAGATACCAGGACCCAGGGGGGGTCATAACAGTAAATGGAAACACAGAACGCTCGCTCCGCATGGAAGAGCACACTGCGGCCCTTGCAGCAGAAGCACAAAGCAGCCTTTTAAGGCAGACCACTCATTCGGCGTCACAGCCCCCAGACACCTTCAAGCGAGTCCGGAACAAGCGGCAACAGGATCGCCCGACACGATCAGAGCTCGCCTAGCAATTCGGCCCCCGTCCCAGTCCCAGTCAAGCGACGAAACCCGTGCCGCGCGTACATAACTACGCACTGAAAATACCATGGACATAGGCGGGGGCATGATCAGAACACACCCCGCAATGTGTCTTAACCACCCTAGGGGTTTATACCTTTATCATTCCTTTTCTCTTTCAGGGCCTAACTCTCTGGAAGCCCTTTCCGGCAGTACGATCGCCGGACACATTCCGGAGGCGACAACCAAGGCGGCAAGAAAGCTAAGATGAACACAGGAACCCCCAGGTGGTCTCTAATAATAATTGATATACCCGTTTTTACTATCTATGCGCAGCTTGCCCTGGGATAGGACATTCCTAATTGTCCTGTTTTCTGCTCATTGCACTACTTGTACCAGTACGCTTCGACGTATTATTTAAATAACAATGCATATCATTAATCTATCATTGCATTATTCAAGTTTTTTCCCTTTCTCTTATATGTCCATTTACGACAATCCGCACCCGCACAGTCGGGCACGGTCAGTTCACCAGGGGCTCTCATTTACCCCATAATACGGTGCAAGAAGTCCGAACACTTTCGATAGTGCAGCACCTCGAACTTATAGCATTATATGCATCAGCTCCGAATCATGTCTTTGGTCAAATGTTGGATTTGCCCAGCTCCCATGCTTTGGTACCTTACGTTCCGCTATATCGGCTAAGGTAGCAGTGGGAGAACTACTGCGATTGTGTCCCGGTTCTTCCGGACGAACACCTCAGTAGAGAAAGCCGAAAACTGACTGTCATGATAAGGCGAGAGACTGGTCGCTGTTCGAGAGGTCTCAAGTCCTTAAAGACTTTTTCCGCTTCGGGCGAGGAGTCGGCCTTGTCCGGCTTAGGCGTGTATAGCGCCCCAAATTCGGCCCTCTGAATACCAGGGGCTTCTCGAAAATTTAAAATTGTAGACTTCTATGGCTAAGTGAGAGTGATAAAGCATTATAGTCCGATTGCCTGGTTCGTTGCGCTGAACACCTCCCTCGAAGGACCCAAAATTGGGGTAAAGAGTGCTCAGATTTATCCCGAACACCCCAGTACTAGTTACATGGGGGCAGAAGCCGACGACTGGCCTACTCTCAGATTTTATAAATGGCCGCACAGAAGGTAATATTTTAAATTAAGAAAGCGTCGCATGGCGCAAATGAACTCGTTTCATATTACAGGATCACATGAGCATGTTCATTCAAAAATTACATCTTTGGCACACTCATCCGCCACTAGGCGGGAACCCTTCAGGACACTCTCATAATAATTCCTGGGGCAGCGATGCTCCTTGCCCTTCGGCGGCCCCTCCTTCACCAGCTTCATGGCATCCAGCTTCGCCCAGTGCACCTTCGCACGAGCAAAAGCCCTGCAGGCACCCTCAATGCAGCCAGACCGCTTTATGACTTCCAGCCGTGGGCAGGCTTCCACAAGACGCCTCACCAGACCGAAGTAGCTGCCGGACAGGGGCTCGCCAGGCCACATCTGGACTATAAGGCCCCTCATGGCCTGTTCGGCCGCCTTGTGAAGCTCGACCAACTGCTTCAGCTAGTCGCTCAAGGGCACGGGGTGTTCGGTCCCAGTATACTGAGACCAGAACAACTTCTCCGTCGAGCTCCCCTCCTCAGCTCGGTAAAACTCCGCGGCATCCAGTACATTGCGGGGAAGATCTGCAAACGCTCCTGGAGAGCTCCGAACTCGGGTAAGAAAAAGGAAAGTCTCCTTCACGTGCTTGCTTTGCATAATGAATGCCTTACCCACTACTATCTTCTTCACCACGTCAATCTCCTGAAGGGCCTTGTGGGCTTACGCCTTGGCACTCCGGACGCTGTCAAGCACCTACGCGAGCTCGGACTCTCGCGTCTTAGAGTCAAACTCCAAGGATTTGTGCTTTTTGGTGAGAGCCACGAGCTCTTGCTGCACCTCGCCTACTCGGGCTTCTTGCTTTTCCCGTTCAATGCGCTCCTTGGCCGCTTTTTCTTCGGCCTTGGCCAACGCCTTCCTTAGGGTCGCCACTTCGGTCGTGGCCCCTGACAAATCGATGATGATCCTATTACTTTACACCCAAACTTCTCTTTAAATATATAGACAAAGGTATTACTTACCTTTGTTCTCCTCGAGCTGCCTCTTGGTAAGGCCGAGCTTGGTCTCGGACCACTCCAGGTCCTGCTTCAGTGCAGAGACCTCCGCAGTACATGCAGCAGCGACCAGCAGTGAAGCCTGCACATACACATAGATACATTCTGATTAGACTCCCGAGTCATCATTTGATCCTCTATTCGGCTTTTCTTCTTGAACACCGAACAGAGCATCAGGGGCTACTATCTATGCGGTAATATTTTCTTATATTTTGATTGCTTACCTCAAAGCCTGTTAGGAGGCTGGCGCAAGCTTCGGTCAGTCCATTTTTGGCGGACTGAACCTTTTTGACCACCGCACTCATGATTGTGCGGTGCTCTTCGTCGATGGAAGCGCTGCGAAGCGCTTCCAGCAAGTTGTCTGGTGCCTCTAGATGGATAGAGGACACCGCCACAGATGGTTGGCCCCCCTTAACGGGGGACCGCCTGCCGGAGTCCGGAACCATCGGAGGTTCCGGCGCAGTGTCCGGCTGGGGCTCGAACTCGGAGCCTGTAGGAGCCTCGCTCCCTTGGTACCCAGGGTCCAGGAATTCGCTGCGAGGCGCCCCCAGGACCACCTCCCCTTGGCTCAGTGCCTTTTGAGACAACACCTCGGCGTTGTTCGTAGGGCGAGGGGTGGAAGCGGTCGGAAGAGAACCGTTGTTCATATCCGACGAGTCCAAAGAGCCGCTCGACGAGGATACGTCGAGATGAGCTCGGGACGGACTGCATCATGTTAGGCATGAGGAGAGGCAGTGCAATAAAATATACCATGAAGTACTATGGTGTCCAGACACTTACGACTTCGCCAGGGGCTTGTCCCTGGGTAGCCACTCGTTGCCACTGTCGGCGGCCGTCGTGGCGTAGTCAGGATGGAGGGTTCCTCCCTTCTTGGACCCTTCGGCCTCCCCGGATGGGTCGACCTTCCTTTTCTTGTCTCCACCGGCTGGGGGGGGACTTTTCTCCTCCTCCTCCTTGTTTCCGTGGGAGGAGTGCGCGTCGGAGTCATCGGACAATGAGTCCGATACAACCTTGCGCTGGAGACCCTTTCGGGTCCCCGTGGCCTTCTTCTTGGCCTTCTTTGCCAACACCTCGTAAGGTGCCGGAGTCAGCATCTTCGTTAGAAGAACGTCTGCGGGATCTTCGGGCAGAGGGGCTGGGCAATCAAGCTGCTCCACCGTCTGAATCCAGCCATGTTAATGACATGGAAGCTTAGACCCTGCACATAACTAAACCGGGGCAAATAAATACCCTGAGATATATAAAAGCCTACCGGACTTGCGCGGCGCTTTGCGCTGAGTCCGCGGTCCTCGGCGAGGGAGGGAGGAATCTCGATGCTCTTGAACAGCACCCTCCAGACGTCCTCGTGCGTTGTGTCATAGAGCTCTCGCAGTGTCTGGTGCTTGGCCGAGTCGAACTCCCACAAATCAAATGCCCGTCGTTGACACGGAAGGGTCCGACGGAAGAGCATTACCTGGACCATGTTAACGAGCTTGATTTTCTTGTTCGTCATGTTCTGGATGCAGGTCTGGAGTCCAGTCAGCTCTAGCGAAGAACCCCAGGACATGCCCTTCTCTTTCCAGGAGGTGAGCCGCGTGGAGACTCTGGATCAAAATTCGGGGGCCGCCACCCAGTTGGAGTCACGCGGCTCGGCGATGTAGAACACCCCGATTGCCACCCCTTTATGGTCTCCACACAGGAGCCTTCGAGCCAGGTGACGTTAGGCATCTTGCCCACCATGGCGCCTCCGCACTCTGCCTGCTGGCCGACCACCACCTCGGTTTGACATTAAAATTCTTCAGCCACAGGCCGAAATGGGGCTTGATGCGGAGGAAGGCCTCGCACACGATGATAAACACCGAGATGTTGAGGATGAAATTGGGGGCCAGGTCATGAAAATCCAGCCCGTAGTAGACCATCAGCCCGCGGACGAATGGGTGGAGGGGAAATCCCAGTCCGCAGACGAAGTGGGTAAGAAAAACTACCCTCTCATGGGGTTCGGGCGTAGGGATGATCTGCCCCGCATCTGGCAGCCGGTGCGCGATATCCGTGGCCAGATATCCAGCTTCCCGTAACTTTTTGATGTTCTCCTCTGTGACGGAGGAGACCATCCACTTGCCTCCTGCTCCGGACATGCTTGGAGTGGTTTGAGAAGAAGAACGCGAGCTTGGGCGCTAGAGCTCAAGTGTGCGGGAATGGGTAAGCGAGGAAGAAGAAGGCGTGGGTGAAAAGGGTAAATCCTTGTCCATTTATAAGGGCGGAGGAGGTGGTGTGTCTCCCCACTTTCCTGGTAAAACCGCTTATTCCCCAGGCGCCGTAATTGATGGCGTGGTTGGGTTACCCACGTCTGTATTGATGAGAATCCCGTGATAAGGGGAACACGATCTCTGCTTTGACAAGACGTGTCAAGAAAACCGCCTCGTGATATGTGCGGAGCTGGTTGAGAAAAATGGTTCAAATAATGACCGGGTCGTGGCATGATGTCATGCCGTCAAAACGTGTCAGCAGGTTAGAACTTGTTTTGCAGGGCCGGACACTATCCTAGTGTTCAAAATCTTCCATGGAGTATTAGGAGGAGGAACCCGCCTTGCAATGCCGAAGACAATACTGCGCCGGACTCATCGTCATTGAAGCCTGGTTCAGGGGCTACCAAGGGAGTCCTGGATTAGGGGGTCTCCGGACAGCCGGACTATATCCTTTGGCCGGACTGTTGGACTATGAAGATACAAGATTGAAGACTTCGTCTCGTATCCAGATGGGACTCTCCTTGGCGTGGAAGGCAAGCTAGGCAATACGGATATGTATATATCCTCCCTTGTAACCGACCTTGTGTAACCCTAGCCCACCTCCGGTGTCTATATAAACCGGCGGGTTTAGTCCGTAGGAAAACATACAATCATACCATAGGCTAGCTTCTAAGGTTTAGCCTCTACGATCTCATGGTAGATCAACTCTTGTAATACTCATATCATCAAGAACAATCAAGCAAGACGTAGGGTATTACCTCCATCAAGAGGGCCCGAACCTGGGTAAACATCGTGTCCCCTGCCTCCTGTTACCATCCGCCTTAGACGCACAGTTCGGGACACCCTACTCGAGATCCGCCGGTTTTGACACAGACAGAGGGCATCCGAGGATTCGACTAGCCGCTTGGATGGTTGAGGGGGAGTAAACTTTGCCTTTTCGCTTGGGAACCACCAATAATGTGTTAAGCATGGAAGATATTGAGAATTCTCGGTCATGACATTGACAGGAAAGGCACACCACTCAAAATGTTAATACATCTCCGTTTTAAGAAATGAGGTCTGGTACCTCTACAAATCCATGCTTCCCTCTGTGAAGGGCTTATCTTGTACTTTTTCTGTTAATTTCGTTTTTATTGAGTCAATTTATTTTCCCAACCTATTCTTCAGTTGGCAATCATCATGTGGTGGGAAAAGATCCAGGCACATATGGCCATTCAAATATATTTGATCATGAATTATTATTGGTGACAATTATCTCTATGATAAATGAGTTGGGAAGCGAAACATTAAGCCCATATCTTTCTCTGTGTTCGATGGATGCTATTTCTTCTAAAAATATGCTTTGAGTATTAGCAATCATAGAAGACTATATGATAATTGAGTATGTGGAGCTCTTACTTATACTTCGTTGAAAATAATATGCATTGAAATTGTTTTATGACTAAGAACATAGGTTGTTAAGTTTCAAGAGAATGCATTGTTTGAACCATAACATGTGAATTGATTGCTACTTTGTCATGATGAGTTTTATGAGAAAAAGTTGATCTATGATGCTAGGAAAAGTGATTGAAATTATCATTTATCAAATTTATACACTATACTAGCATTCATAATTCATAAATTATTTATTTTATCATTGACCTACTCGAGGACGAGCGGAAATTAAGCTTGGGGATGCTGATATCTATCCAACGAATCTATAATTGATGAAGTATTCATTCCATGCTTATAACCATTTTATATGGTTTTGGTATGATTTGAATGGAACTAACCCGCACTGATGCTATTTTTAGCAGAACTGCCGTGGTGTTGTTTTTTTGTGCAGAAATAGAAGTTCTTGGAGTGGTTTGAAACTTTTTGACGATTTTTTAGAACAAAAGAGACCCCCGAAGCTTTGTGGGAGGACCAGAGGAGCCACGAGGTGGTCACAAGCCACTTGGGCGCGCCCAAGGGGTGAAGATGGTGCCCATGTGGCTTGTGGGCCCATCGTAACCCCCTTTTTTGCGTGATTCCAACTCTGAAAATTCTTATAAATAAGGAAACCCCTGAAAGTTAACCTAGAACTTCGACTCCGCCACTAGAAGCCTCTGTACCAAAGAGATCCCATCTGTAACGCCGCACCCTTCCGGAGGGGGAAATCGTACCGGAGGCCATCTTCATCATCTCGGCAGTCTCCATCACTAGTGCAGAACCGGGCAATAGCACCGGTTCGTAAAGCCCTTTAGTGCCGGTTCAGGAACCGGCACTAAAGTTTCGGCACTAAAGCCCCCCCCCCTTTAGTACCGGTTCAGCACGAACCGGTGCTAAAGGGGAACCACGTGGCACGAGCCAGCTCCGGGGGCCGGGAGCCCTTTAGTGCCGGTTGGTAACACCAGCCGGTACTAAATGGTTGTGGGTTTTTGTTTTATTTTGTATTTTTCAATTAAATTTGTGTTATCAATTTAATTTAGGATTGTTTTACGTTATAATGAGTTGTAGTCGTCATCATCATCACCATCATCGCATATTAATAGATAAATAAACTCTAGCTAGCTAAAAATCATCATAGTCGTCTAATTACCACTATTTAATCATCATAGTCATTACCGCTAGCTATCTAATCATCATCAACGCTGGCTAGCTTAAAGAGGAAACATTCACTTTGTAACAGAAGCAAAGATATCAAGTTCAACATAATCATCACCAACATCGAAGTTCAGGACACGGACATGAGACAAGTACTAATTAAGAGCATGAACTAGTAGCTACTGATCCTGCTGCTCCCTCTCAGGTAGAATAGCATAGAACATGTATAGCTCTCCTGATTCATCATACTGGAGCATGCAGATGAATCTGTCTCCTAATCTTGGGTTGCGCTTCTCCTTGCTGCCCCCTAGTACTTCTCTGCGATCATTAACAATTTTGCTCCAATCTTTCACTATTAAGCATTCTTCGCTTTCAGAAATCCTGAATGCACTCATGTGCAATGTAGGAAATCTTGGTCGTAAGCTAACCATTGACATGCGACCTTTTGTCTCGATCCACTGAGGCACAACTGTCATCGGAAGTCCCTGTTGAAGAACATCGTATAGTAATTAATATACTAAGCAATGAAAATTTAGTTTCAAAAATAATGTATGCAAAAGATGCACTAATTAAGGACAAATATTTAAAATCTTACCATCTTTCGATTATAGATGTGACCGTAGTTCAATACGATCACCATTGGTCGCACGTTTTGAGTACTAACATTTCTAAGTTTAGGAAAAAAAATTGTCTTGACAGTATTAAGATCCTCAAGCCATGAAACATAATGACTTATCTCCTCGCAGTTTAGTTGAGCCCCGGGGCAGTAGTAGGTCCTGTCTACCAAGCGCCGGACATGTTTGCTTAAACCGAAATAAGCTGACAATACAAATTAGTTGTCAACTATTTTTAAATAAACTGTATGAAAGACATAAACATATGCATGCATGGTTGAGAAAAACTCACCAAATGGTAGAACTGGAGGCGTTTGCACATCGACCCAGATGTCTATATTACCTTCAATATCATCTTCCGGACGAATATCAAAGGTGATAACCATATCAGGCTCAAATGCATAAGCCTTGCATAGTGCTTGCCAAGTTTTGCATTCAAAATGGGTGTATGTGTCTCCATTATATAATTTGACGTTGAAAGTATACCCATGCTTCGTCTTCAAGTAAACTCTCTTTACCTCCATATCATCTATAGCACTAAAACCTATCTTATCCAAGACAAAAATTCTTGCATGGCAGGGGATGCGCTAGTAGAATAGTGAAAATTTAAAATTATAAGTTGAAGCAAATGAAGCATAAGTTTTTCATTCAAATAATAATTGACAAAGTGACTTACTGTATCAACTTCGAATGTCTCATCTAGCTTGATGCTGAAGCGCCTACCATCAACAAGGAAATTTTGGTCGCACAGGCCGCGCTGGTCTTCACAGTGTTCGCACATAATGAAATCTTTTTGTCGTCAGATGACATTTCCTATGTTCATATAGGTGAAACATTAAACACCTATATCTAGCCAAATATATATTCATCTAACATTTGACATTAATATATCTAACTATATTCATCTCTAACAATTGACATTACTATATATTTAACTTTTCTATCGAATTCATCTAACATTCGACATTAATGTAACATTTATATAAACTAAAAATATATAAAAAAATTTAAATAAACAGAAAAACTCATTAACAAATAATATTTTAATTAGATCATCAAATCTCAGATACCTAAATTTTCTTACTAAAAATAAACTAGTTATATTAATTATTCAACTAGTTCAAATCTCATATACCTAAATAAACTAGTTCGACAATTTTCTTACTGAAAATAAACTAGTTATATTAATTATTCAACTAGTTCAAATCTCGTATACCTAATTAATATCTAGCTATATTCATCTCTAAAAATTGACATTAATATATATTTAACTTTTCTATCTAATTCATCTAACATTCGACATTAATCTAATATTCGATCATCTAATTAACTTTTCTAAAAAACAGAAATCAGAAAATATGTAAAAAAATGTGTGTGTGTGTATGTGTGTATGTATGTATGTGTGTGCGGGTGCGAGAGAGACGTACGGCCGCGGCGATGACGACGGACGGCGGAGGCGTTCGGGGCGGCAGCGCGAGACGACGACGACGGGCGGCGGCGGGGACAGCGACGATGACGACGGACGACGGGCGACGGGCGGAGACGACGGGATCGAGCGGCGCGCACGGCGATGTCTCGCGAGAGGTTGGAGACGAAGTGGGAAGATGAAACTGAAATTTTCATAAGTGCTATATATATAGGATGGGCCTTTAGTACCGGTTCGTGGCTCGAACCGGTACTAAAGGCCTATTTTCGCCAGGCCAAGCGGCGGGAAACGAAGGCTTTTAGTACCGGTTGGAGACACCAACCGGTACTAAAGGGGGGGGGCTTTAGTACCAGTTGGAGCCACCAACTGGTACTAAAGGCCTTGCGCTGCCACCCCAAAGTTTAGTCCCACCTCGCCCGGCGAAGGGCAGCCGCACTGGTTTATAAACCCAGCCGCGGCTACCTCTTCGAACTCCTCTATATAGCAGGCTTCTCGGCCTAATTAATTAGGGCGCGCTGCCCTGTGAGCCTGATGGCCCTTCTGGGCCTGCATTTGCACAACCTAGGTCTGGCAGGCCCATTGGGCAGCGCCAACAAATTTTTTATATAGTTTTTTCTTTTCTGCATTACTTATTTTCTTCTATTTATTTTTGAGTAGTTTTTTATATGGTTTTTTATTTTCTGCATTATTTATTTTCTTCTATTTATTTTTGAGTAATTTTTTTGTATAGTTTTTTTTATTTTCTGCATTATTTATTTTCTTCTATTTATTTTCTTCTGGAAATTGAATGCTGCATACTGAACAATTAGGTAAATGACCGAAAAACAACAAATGATGTCAGAACATGTTGGAAATTGATGACATCGCTTTAAATGCTGGATACTGAACACAAAAGAAGTCCGGAGTTCAAATAAGTTTAAAAAACATTGAAGTGGCCATGTAACAGATGAAGTGCGTCCAGTTTTTGCCGTGACCCTCTCTACTCTTTCGCGCATGCTATGCGGGTGATATGATGATATCATGCCAAGTTTCAACATTTTCAGGATTCATTTTAAATTTGTAGTGATTTTCAATTTCACGGTCATTTAACTCTCTAAACAATTAGCTAAATGACCGAAAAACAACAAATGATGTCAGAACATGTTGGAAATTGATGATGTCACTTTAAATGCTGCATAATGAACACAAAAGAAGTCCGGAGTTCAAATAAGTTTAAAAAACATTGAAGTGGCCATGTAACAGATGAGTTCTCGTCCGAAACCCTGATACTCGGAAAGAGTATGTCCAGTTTGTACACGAAGTGCGTCCAGTTTTTGCCGTGACCCTCTCTACTCTTTCGCGCATGCTATGCGGGTGATATGATGATACCATGCCAAGTTTCAACATTTTCAGGATTCATTTTGTAGTGATTTTCAATTTCACGGTCATTTAGCTCTCTAAACAATTAGGTAAATAACCGAAAAACAACAAATGATGTCAGAACATGTTGGAAATTGATGACGTCGCTTTAAATGCTGCATACTGAACACAAAAAAAGTCCGAAGTTCAAATAAGTTTAAAAAACATTAAAGTGGCCATGTAACAGATGAGTTCTCGTCTGAAACCCTGATACTCAGAAAGAGTATGTCCAGTTTGTACACGAAGTGCGTATAGTTTTTGCCGTGACCCTCTCTACTCTTTGGCGCATGCTATGCGGGTGATATGATGATACCATGCCAAGTTTCAACATTTTCAGGATTCATTTTGTAGTGATTTTCAATTTCACGGTCATTTAGCTCTCTAAACAATTAGGTAAATGACCGAAAAACAACAAATGATGTCAGAACATGTTGGAAATTGATGACGTCGCTTTAAATGCTGCATACTGAACACAAAAGAAGTCTGGAGTTCAAATAAGTTATTAAAAATAAAAAAGAGGTGCAATGCTGGTTAATTTGCTTCAAGCCATTCGGAATAGTGTAGACTGCACTGCACATAGCTCAGTGCAATCTATGCTATTCCGCAAGGCTTGAAGCTAATCAACATGTAGGTGAGCATTGCAACTCTTCGTCATTGCCTGTGCACTCACGGCTTATAAACCGCTCATACTGCCTCTCTCTTGACGAAGATCACAAGATAGTTTGGTTAAATTGCATTACTTGTAAGTCCAGTTAACATGGATGCTTATGATGCAAGAGCAACAGCAAAAGTGAAAATTTGGCACAAATAGGTAGTTGTGTAACTAAAATAGGTAGGAGGAGAGATGGCTCTTATGTCACAAAAAAGAAGTTGTATCAAACCTTTTATGTCGGATCTAGAACAAACCAATCGGTATCGCCATCATACAGCCCAACCATGGCTCGTGATGCATATATATGCATATCAAATGCACGGTTGGACGTATGATGGCGAATCCGAATGATTTGTATTCAGTCGATGAACTAGTAGATGTATGCAGTCGATGAACTGGTAGATGTATGTAGTCGATGAACTGAAAGACTTATGCAGGGAAGGCGAGAGGTGGGCTATATATAGGGTCGTCTTGCTCACAAAGTGATTGTGGTAGTTTCGATCCAACGACTCACATGAGCTAGGAAGAAACACACCCTTGATCCAACGACTCGCAAGAGCTAGAAAGAAACACACGATCCGTGTGATTCTTCCTGATTGGTGGGATGCACATTAGTACCCACTCCGGACTCCGAAACCCTGATACTCGGAAAGAATTTGTCCAGTTTGTACACGAAATGCATCCAATTTTTGCCGTGACCCTCTCTACTCTTTCGCGCATACTATGCGGGTGATATGATGATACCATGCCAAGTTTCAACATTTTCAGGATTCATTTTGTAGTGATTTTCAATTTCACGGTCATTTAGCTCTCTAAACAATTAGGTAAATGACCGAAAAACAACAAATGATGTCAGAACATGTTGGAAATTGATGACGTCGCTTTAAATGCTGCATACTGAACACAAAAAAAGTCCGGAGTTTAAATAAGTTATTAAAAATAAAAAAGAGGTGCAATGCTGGTTAATTTGCTTCAAGCCATTCAGAATAGTGTAGACTGCACTGCACATAGCTCAGTGCAATCTATGCTATTCCGCAAGGCTTGAAGCTAATCAACATGTAGGTGAGCATTGCAACTCTTCGTCATTGTCTGTGCACTCATGGCTTATAAACCGCTCATACTGCCTCTCTCTTGGCGAGGTAGGACTAAAAACAGTTTGCCATAACCTCATTAGTACCGGTTCATGGTACGAACCGGCACTAAATGGTGATGGTGGGGCCATAGCCTGACCGCAGGCTGACACAACCTCTTTAGTACCGGTTCGTGGCATGAACCGGTACTAAAGGTTCGCCACGAACCGGTACTATTGATCGCCGCCACGAACCGATACTAATGTACACATTAGTGCCGGCTCTAATTCAAACCGGCACTAATGTGCTTCACGTTTGACCATTTTTCTACTAGTGCATGATGACGGAGTAGTTCACCCTTGGGGCTGAGGGTATGTACTATTAGCTATGTGTTTGATCTCTCTCTCTCATGGTCTTGATTTGACATGATCTTGATGTACCGCGAGCTTTGTTAATATAGTTGGATCATATGGTGTTTCTCCCTCTTTATCTTCTTGTGATGAATTGATATTTTTACCTTTGAGGTTTCACTATTATCGGATTGAATATTTTGAATTTGAGAACACTTGATGTATGTCTTGCATGTGGATACCCGTGGTGACAATGGGGTGTTTTATTGATTTACTTGATATATGTGTTGGCAATCAACTTGCGGATTCCCGTGGTGACATTAATCTAGGCATTGAGGTTGATGCATGTTTTCATCCTACTTCCCCCGATAGAAACTTTAGGGCACTCTTTGAAGTTCTTTGTGTTGGATTGAATATTATGAATCTGAAGTGTTTTGATGCGTATTGTATAATTGACCCACGGATACTTGTGGTGATATTGGAGTATTTAGGTGACATTAGAGTTGATTGATGTGTATCATATGATGTTATTTTAGTATGAACTCTAGGGCTGTTCGTGACACTTACAGGGATAGCTTAATAGATTGATCAGAAAAGATAACTTTGAGGTGGTTTCATACCCTACAACAATTTCTTCTTATGTTCTCCACTTGGTAAGAACTTTAGCGTGATTCTTTGTCGCATGTTGCGGGATTGTTATATGACTCAATTGTGTTACCAATGTTGAGAGATTTCACTAGTGAAAGTATGAACCCTAGGCCTCGTTTTCAAGCATTGCAATACTGTTTGTGCTCTGCTTTATCACTTGCTATCTTGCTATTTTTATATTTTCATATCACAAAAACCTATATATACTATTCATACTACACTTGTATCACCATCTCTTTATCAAACTAATGCACCTATACAAGTTGCCATTGTATTGGGTGTGTTAAGGACACAAGATATTTCTTATATTTGATTGCAGAGTTGTTTGAGAGAGACCATCTTCATCCTACACGTCCCACAGATTGATAAATGTTATACTTGAGGAAAAAAATTAATGTCCTACAAAACTCTGTGCTTGGAGGCCCAACACGAGTCTATAAGAATAAAGTGTTGGGCTAAGTCCCTTCACATGGAGGTGTGTTGGCAGCCCAACATCAGCCCATAAGTCCAACACATGTCAGCCGTTGATCCTCACTGCATCCAGCGGTTGAGAGTGCTTCCAAGTGAAATGAAGTAAGGAGAAAACCCTAGCCACTCCACCCCTGCTGGTGGTGGCTGACATTCATGTGAGAGTAAGAGTGAGAGCACACAAGAGAAAACACAACCTGAGAGAGAGGAAGAAGAAGAAGCAGAGGCTCTGTCCAGATTTACTGCATCTGACTAGACAGTGTTCAAGCTGATGATTGGAGGCTCAAACGTGCTTGGATGGACCCCAAACTTGGTGAGCTCGTTCCTTACTTTGAGTACTTCGATCTGGTTAGCTGGTTTGAGGATTGGGTCAGTGGAGTATCAGATTTGAGAGTGGTTTTGCTAGCTCTGACTGCTGCAGTTTCAGAACAGAGTAGTTTCGGGAGACGAATAGTTTGGGTAGGCAAATGATGTCCGATTGAGCTGAAATTTGGAGGGGATGTCAAGAACTCATGTGTCTACTTGTCTGCCAAATTTGGTACTATTTGGTTCAGTGGTTTAAGAGCAGTTTGCAAAACACTGAAGGGTACAGAAGCTATGTAAACTCTGCTTTGCTGAAATCTTGCCTCTTGTGGCTGTTGTTGCTGTTGCCGGTTGACAACGTGGAGAGCGTGTTGTAAATCTCTCTAGAGGTTCTAGAGCAGACTTTGTACTCATCATTCTCATAGTGAAGTTGCGTGGACCGGTCGGTCCACAGCCGTAGTTTTTTACTCCTCAAGTTGAAAAGATTTTTCCATGTTAAATCCTGTGTCACATGTGCATGTTGTTTGTATTATTCCGCTACTTACTTATTGGTTGAACCTGTCCTCAAAATTCATCACAAGTGAAGGAGCTGTGTAGTGTACATATTTGCTGTATCGGTGAATTTATACAACGCGTTGTTGCTTTCCGGTCCCGACATAAAGTTGTGTAGTAGACATCAACGATGTCGGCGGCTCGGATGAAGGCGTCACGCTCGGGCTCCGCCAGCCCACTCGGAAGAGCTTGTTGTTGAGCCGGCGCTGGTGATGGGTGTTCGACTCGACGTGGTCTTAGAAGGTTCGACTGCCGAAGCCTCCGCGAGCACCCAGGCCAGCGGTACTTGGGTGTTTGCGAACACTACCCGGCATTGCGTGATGCAGCACTACCACCGCTCCGTCTCGGAGAAGTATTTCTTCGCCGTCAAAGAGGACGTTAGGATGTTGATTGGGCGGCTAGCAATCTTGCTACATCTTGATGGCGACCGGCCGATATGGATGCAACGGGTGCGTGCTTGGACGGTTTGTCAGTGTCCGACGTGGCGGACTCCTTCAGACATCACCCACTTTGTTTCTGGTTTGTGGGAATTTGGACGGGACCATATTTGCCGGTAATTTGGTGCTCGGTGTTGAAGTTGCCCTAACATACATCGGGTGTAGTGCTAAATAACCAAATGCCCCATCGTTACCTAGCACTGTACCTATGCACATGGTTAGATGGGTACAAATACGTGACCATTCTTAGATGGGTATAGGCCTACAGCCCTCCGCACATGTCCCTACAGTAGTAACTGCACACACGGATAGAGATTTGCCTCACAATAATGCGTTCATCATTCGCCCACACACACACCCACCAGCAGAAGCAGACAAGCTAGCTAGACACCTTACCTCTCCTGACCCCACATGCCAGTGCACATTAACAGCTTTGAGACCTAGCTAGCCAGCTACTACATCAAATGACATTGCCATCCAACCATGAAGACAGAGCCGCTTGCCTGCAGAGCTGCACCCGCCAGCACAGGCAAAAAGAAATAAATTACTAATAAAAAAAGTATAAATAGATATAAAAAAATGCAAGCTGGGTATAGTACACTTGCAATGTACTGGATACACTTGTCCATATCTTAATACTCAAGTGGGCCTGAAGGAGTGCCCTATCTAGATGCCGGCCTACAGTCTCTAGCTAGCTAGCTCGTCCTCCCTCACCTCTTCTTCCCCTTTCCTCCTCTTCCAGGCCCTTCCCTGGACATGGATGCTTAGCTCTACTTGACATAGAGCGAGAAAGGAGCAGTAAAAGTAGAAGTAAGATTTAGATCCGCATTGACACTAGCTAGTAGCGCAGGCCACTACCAGAACAGGGAGCTTCTAGCTGTCCATCCACTGATCCACATAAGTTTACTGCTTGCTTTGGTTTGCTACTGAAGCTTCGAACTATTTGAGAGATGACCCAACCATCCACCGTTATCATCACCATCATCATCATTGAGTATCCCACCAAGAACCGCCACTATCGAACCCTACTACCCACCGGCCGCCACATGCATCCAGCTCCGTCGTCTTTTGGCGAGTACTTCCAGTTCTTCCCCGCCGAGATGTACCACCACCAGCAGCAGCAGCTGCTGCTGCAGGAGGAGGGGACCCTGGAGGCGGTGCTTTGGCAGCCGGTGACCGCTCCAGCTCCGGCGGAGCGGGGCGAGCCGGGGAATAATGGCGCACCAGGGGGTGCCGTCGTCGGGGCGGCGCGGAAGAGGCCGTTCCGGACGGACCGGCACAGCAAGATCCGCACGGCGCAGGGGGTGCGCGACCGGCGGATGCGGCTGTCCGTCGGCGTGGCGCGCGAGTTCTTCGCGCTGCAGGACCTCCTCGGCTTCGACAAGGCCAGCAAGACGGTGGAGTGGCTCCTCACGCAGTCCAAGCCGGCCATCGACCGGCTTGCCAACGAGACCCAGGGGAGCGCTGCCGCTGCCGCTGCAGGACCGTTGAAAGAGAAAGGGGAGGGGGCGACCTCCTCCAGCACCGGCCGCTTCGAGGATGCGAGGGAGGAAGAGCACGACGTCAGAGATCTGATGAAAAGCATCGGCGGCGAAGGTGAGCTTGACTGGTTCATGTCGGAGGCGGCGGCGATAGGGCAGCCGATGGAAGGATTGGACTAATTAATGAGAGCAGCAACAACGGCGGAGTACTAATTCTAATTACTTAAGGTGATTTCTTGTATATATATGCAGCTGCATGACATATTGATATGCAAACTTTGTGTCCAATGGTGAGATTAATTGATTTCTTGCAAATCTTATGCTCATGCTGGGTGCGTTCTACTAATTTTGGCAACTATATTTTGCTGATGTGCTAATTTTGAGGTTCTTGGAGTTGTCCTGTGTTTCCAGTGCTACATGGGAATATCATCCTTAAGAGGTCACATACAGTTTTGATCGGAAGGTTTGGGCAATCAATTTCAGGTGAAATTCTTGAACCGTCCTAGTAACAGCTAGCTAGTGCAAACTAAATGTACTCAATTTGTTCACATCACATATCTTTACAAGAATGAATTTATGACAAATGCATATACTTAGTTTCTACCTTAATCTAGCACAACTGATAGGTTTCCCTGAGTTAGGCTTTATACTTCATGCAGTATACAAGGATGTATAAGCAGGTTTCAGGTCTTCTTGTTACAGAAATGATCTATCTTTTTTATCAAATTCGGATGGCAGTATATTTCAGTCAATTATATATTGGTTCAGTGTCACCTTGAGTTTGAGTTAATTAGTTGAATTATCTGTTATCCTCACTGAAAGCTATTCACATACAAGTCACACAGGTCTAGAGGAAGACTAATATAAGTATCACATTAATGCAAGAGATATACCTGTATCGCATGTATCTGAGAATGATTAGAAAAGAAAAAGGTGCCTGTGAGCAGAGTTGTCAAAACATAAAGCATGTGCATCATGATAATGATTATAATTAGCTAGTCTAGAATCATTATATCTGAAATTCTGAATAGCATCTATCCCTTTGAAACATTGCCTATAAGTATATGACAAGCCAACTGGTTGGTACAAAGTATTCTCTGGATGTATGGCCACATTACAATTAATTAATATATTGTCAAACTAAACAGAAAATTTGAACTAGCAGTATGCATGTACACTGGTGTGTTCAAATAGTACACCTAGAAAGTCTACAACAGAATAATCATGGGCTAGTGACACTTGATCAAGCGGTTTCATTAAATGCTTCATGTGCCTTGCCGGTCTCTCCATTTCGTTAATTTACTGTATGACCATATTGCTGTACTTATATTGCAGCATTTCAACTGACTTGAATAGTGAGATGTTGTAGATATGAAGTTCTTACATTTTGATTATTAACACACCAGATTTTCCTCTCGCGATGTCAATATGTTTATAGGAGTGTGTACCTACTACAGAGATATTGATTTCAAAAAAAAGGTACAATAAAAGGTCTTTACAAAGCAAATATAGCAGTAGAAAAGAATATAGCTTTTCGTAGTGTTCTTCTTTAAAATGTTTTCCTCCTTATACCTATTATTCCATGTCCAGTTATCCACATGTATAATTATGAATGTCTGGGGAGCTTTTTAGCCTACAAAAGAAAAGTAACTCATGTACCCTGTTCTTAAAAAATATCAATGCTTGCTTTCTAATAATAACTGCATGCGGCCTCAAAAGTTTCTTCCTTACTTAAAAAGGAAGAATCCCGGACCCTGTTCATCAACAATCGGTAATTACCTTCCTGTAGGAAAAGGCATATCTAGCAATAATGCAATTTATTAGGTTGATCAAGCAAAGAATGTACACAAATTGGAAACCTTATTTGTGAGACCTCTTGTACATAACTTTCCCTCCTTGCTTATAAGATAGAGCTACTGCATTTGTTGGCCAGAATAAACACAGTGACTCATTTGCTCACACTGGTCCACTGGAAGTATAAGAAAGATAGGAAAAATGTATATGATCTGAGTAACAGCAAGTAAAGAAGTTGTGCGCTCAACTATTGAACACCTTGTAATCTTGTACATGAAGTCAGAAGAATGTAGTGCCATGTATCATCTGAAAGCAAACATTGTTGATTTTAGTCTTTCAGTATAGTTGGTTAGCTAGTATCAATTCGTTTTGGCTAAATTAACGAAAAACTTTTACAGTTTGTGGAACTTCTCAACAATCAGCAGCTAAAAGTTTATTAGCACTAGTGCTAATTAGTTTCTTAGAGGGTCTGCTGTTAAAAGTAAAATTGACACCTCCCTATCCTCTTTCTTTTATAAACCATGGAAATGAAAACCATAATAAACAATGAACACGCATTATGGAGAAGGTATTTGTGACCAAAGCTGTCAACTCAACTTGCTGAGAGTCTAGTACATATACTGAGAATAGGATGGGAACGAGAGAAGTCAGAAATATATATTCTTTAAATTATCCATCCATCTTTTTAAGCACACGTGCCAATTCAGTTTTATGAAGAGGTCCAAGCTTATAATTGCTTTCATAATATTTTTCATGTAAAATACATTTTGAATGGTGACCAATACATGAAATTCTTTTGTGACCCAGGCCTAAGCTTATAATTACCTACATTACTTTGATAATACTTTGCTTGTACAATATGTTTTGAATGGTGATTAATACATGAAATTATTTTTATCTTGTGATGATGCTAATTCAGTGTACCTTATAGTTATCCATGCGGGAATTAATCTTGCGCCTTTTTGTCATCATCATGTGTACAGATTTTTGTATGTACTCCCTCCGTTCGGAATTACTTGTCGCAGAAATGGATGTATCTAGATGTATTTTAGTTCTAGATACATCCATATCCAAGACAAGTAATTCCGAACGGAGGGAGAGTAGTAGCTACTGGTTCTTCATCTAGCTAAATTTGAAGAGTGTGAAATATTTGATCCGTCTATATATATACTCTAGCTAGATTTAGACTTGAAAGCTAGGCTCCCATGTCAAATATCACAAAGTAAAGATGGCAAAAAATAAGCCTTTGACTCACTAAGATAGCATGGTGTGTACATGAGCAAACATACATGTACTAATATATCCATAAGTTTTGCAGAAAAGAAGTTCTTTTTTGTTTAGGTAGTTGTTTCTACCTTAAATGTGCAAATAGTGGTGTCCATTACATTTATGCCTATCTAACTATATGTATACTGCATTTCAAAAAACCATATGTATACTGAACAATTCTTTTATCTGATGTGCTGATGGTTTTATACTCACTAATTTTGGTGAGTATAGTGACAGATATTGGAGAAAGAACATTTTTGTGTGTTTGGGACCTCAGGATAGTACGCAAGGCTGGTGTCTGTAACTCAATACACAAATTATCTGTGTTTTTATAATTCTGGGTTTTAATGCAAAATTCTGGAGCTATAGACAATCATACTTTTTATATGCATGTTTGGTATCATGCAAGGTCGTTTGTATATTGAACATCCATAATTTCATACAAATCATACATACTTGCATAAGAACGGAATCTGTCCATCTACTGATGAGATGTCTTGGATTCGAGATCTAGGTATAGGAGTAATAGAAAGAGTTGGTATCTGCATGCTAGGATAATCTTAATTATTAGAGGAGTTCTAGTTGGCATTACTCTATTAATTGGGCATAACGCAGTCTTATGAACTTGGATATTTCTCGCTCTAACTGTCTGTACTTTCAGGTTTCTCCCGAACTACGAATTTGCATATAGATAGTACGTACTAGCTGGGAATCAGTGAGTCAGTTACCATTATTATTTTTTCAGCATTAAATTTGGTTAGCTACATGAAGTAACTACATTCTGATACAGACTTTCTGGAACTGATATTGTTAGATCATTGGTGAACTTTTCCAAGCCCGCTCAAATTTAGTAAGAATATACTGTGGTCTTTGATTTGAGGAATGGGATGCATGGTGAATATATATACACCATCTCTGATCCTGACTCTCTTATTTTTTTTTAGGGTTTGGTCCACCATGAGCATGAAGCCCAAGGGAAAAGAAAGGGATTGACTCGTCCCACCAAAATTTAGAAATGATCCCATGATACACAGCCATGATGAGTAGAGAGTCTATCCCCCAAATTAACCGTACACTTCATAAGTATATGTAGGTTCATACTTTATATTTTGCATGGAAAGAACCGAAAGGGATTCTAGCTAATCCAGTTTATTAAAACTGGATATTGATCTTGTCCCTCCTCTGGCCTTTGCTAGTTGTCATAAAATCGGCCTAACCAAGATATGCCAAGATAGGTTCTATTCCTATTACTTTCTCCAAATATGCCATGCAACACATATAGAAATGTGTTCCCCAGCACCTAACAAAGAGTCCTATATAGCCAGCCTTGAATTAGAAACAATAGTACAACATCAAGATTGATATGATCGTTAAAAAATTTACGGTGAGCAAAAACATTATTGACATATTTCATCACATAATGGAGTGTATTTTACGGGCTTAGTTCCTAGCTAATTAGTGTATGTGGATGAAATCAGGTGGATAATTAATCAGATTCCTTAGACAATGCATGGGCGCACCAGGAGTACTCTTAAATACACATGATAGTGCAACATTTCTAGTACATGGAACTGGAAAAATAAGAATGATACACAATACTACTCGCATAAAAGTTTGGTAAACGGAAGCTGCAGTATATAAAGACAACAAGAAGAAAAAGGTGATGTACTATTCGCAAAAAAAAGGTGATGTACTGTGGCTATCTAGCATCAGATTAACCCCAAATATGCAAGTATCTTAATTTGGCAGTTACTTTCTATTTTTAGTATATTTGGTTTGCTCCATGAAGTATGTATATATACACATTTGTTCGTTTGCGGGGTAAGTATGTACAAAGGATATAATTATAGTGGAAAATCCATTTTACCCTCTTAATTGTTGGCAGTCAGCCCCCTCGTCAACTCCATCTCTATATCGAGTGGATTTGAATGACGTGGTGGGGATGTATATACATGGATCCTAATCCGCAAAAGAAAATTCCCCACTAAAAGAATCCATAAAAGGAAAAGGAAATTGACCCCATGGCATGGTATTAAAAGTAAATGCACAACAGAGTATAACAATAATCTCTACTCCTAAGGGAGCAGTTGGTAGTCTCGCTTTCAGATTTTTTTTAGTCCCACCTCCTACGGTTTTTTTTCGTCCTAAAAAAATCTACGAAATTTCGTAGGTTAATCAGGGACAACTCTCACCTCCCATGTTTTTTTCGTCCCACCTCTCATGGTTTTTTTTGGTACCTCGTCCCACCTCACACTAAGCCGCCACGAACCGCAAAAACCGCCTACCTTAGCCAAATCAACAAATCTCTCTCATTAATGCAATTTTCTTTAGGAAACAAATAATAGATTCATTCCTACCTTAGCCAAATCAACGGATCTCTTCTATTAATGCAATTTGCTTTAGCAAACAAATAATAGATTCTTTCCTACCTTCGCCAAATCAACGGACCTCTCTCATTAATGCAATTTACTTTAGCAAACAAATAATAGATTCTTTCCTACCTTAGCCAAATCTACGAAATCTCTCTCATTAATGCAATTTGCTTTAGGAAACAAATAATAGATTTTCAGGAAACAAATAATCTCTAATCTCTAATAATTTCTACTCCTAATGAAGCAGTTGGTAGTCTCCTCCCACTTTCCATGGTTTTTTTTGATACCTCCTCCCACCTTCGCTGGTTTTTTTTCGTAGATTTTTTTCGTCCCCTCCCCTCACTTCATCGGTTTATTTTCGCGTCACCCTCTCACACAACGAAAGAAATCTAAACAGATCAGAACTTTCCATACTGGCGCAAATTATTTAGTAATGTAGAATCAATCACGAACAATCTCTAAAGATCAAATCTAAATTAATTAACCTTACCTTAAATCACTCAATTACATTAATTAGAAAACAAATAATTGATTTTCAAAAAATCGCTCAATCACGTAAACCTTACCTTAACTCACGGATGGTAATCAATCTCCAAACAAAGGAAACAATACATCGAGGGAGCAGTAAATAAACTCCCTTTCTTATGACATGTATATGACCTTTCCTTCCCTCTACGTTGTCGAGCGTTCTTGATTCTCGAGGCCGATGCTTGGGCTGTGTCACTGGGTCGCGACGATGCTGGAGGACGAGGACGGCGAGGCCGGGTGCCGCGGCACCGCGTTGGCCGCGGCCGGTGAAGGGGGCAAAGAAGGGCGGCTTCCCTGGCCCTGGCCATGGCCGTGACCCTGGGAGTTGGTGCGGTGGAAGTGGCACTTGAAGGACACGGCGTGGGTGGCCGACGCGCAGACGCGCTTGGAAGCGGGCCCGTGGCCCGTGCCGGACGGCGCCGACGCCGACCCGGGCCACCTCCTCCGCGTATTCTTGAAGCTGTGGCTGGCCGATTTACTGAAATTAATTCCCTCAGTTGTGGTGGCAAATATAATACACATAATCCATATTGTTATGTACTAGCGTGTGTGTGTGAAATAGATGGATTATGGTCCCGTACCCAATAAGATGGATATGTGTGTGTGTTAGAGAGAGAGAGAGGGAGAGGGGGAGAGAGTGAGGAAGAGGGAGGCAGAGAGTGTGTGTGAGGAATTAATGGTAAAAAAGGTCGCCAATGTCACTTGATATATATGAGAATATTAATATTGAACTTTTAAAGTTAATGTGGCCTCGTTGCAACGCACGGGTGTTCTTCTAGTTTTCCTAATGACTCAAACCCGCATGTCATCTTTCTGATAGACATTATTATACCTACGTGGGGCCCACAGATCATAGAGAGAACCCACATTGGAGCACGTCTCTCTTTCCCTACATGTCGTACTGCTACTACAGTGTTTTTAAAAGGTTGTACTACAGTGTTTGTTGATCTTTATAAGGGTGGCGTGTTGGCAATGTTGCGAAGACATGGCAGACATGTTGCGCAAAAACAACTCAGGTATGGTAATGTTGGCCGTCCGTTTGACAGTTGACAGTGTATTGTGGTTGGTTTTAGTTAGAGTTGAATGGTAATTGTAGGCTGTCAATTGTTGGAGAGAGACGACGAGGGTGTACGTTATGAAATTATTGCCACCATACACACTTCATCTCCCTCCGTTCCGGTTTATAATTCTCCCTCGTATTTCGAATCTAGTTTGACCACCGATTTAAAATACAAAGTATGAATTATATGTCACAAAATTATACTTCATGTTGTACGTAACTCATATTTTGTTAGCTAAATTAGTGGTCAAAGTGACGCAAAATATAACAGAGCCCTCTAAATCAAAAAGGAGGGAGTAGTATTTGTGTGGACAGAATGATAAGGGATTATAATCCTATGCTCCCACAACTACCATTTCCTAATTGTTGTGCTCTGGCATATTCTTTCCCTAATTTTTTTTCCCAAATAGGTAAATCAAAAAATATAAGTGTGCTGGAGACAGGGAGGGAACTTGTGGCTCTCGGGTGCTGATGCGCACGATATGCAAAACAAATTAATAATTCAAAATATGTTAAAACTTGAAAATTTCTGGAAATATCCATGTCCAACATTAGTAACCGTATAAAAAAGTCACGAAGGAATACCTTCCAGCATATTGTGCGCGATAGAAAGGAAAATGAAGACTATATACAGGTATAGTAACTTGTATATCATCTCCATGTGCTAAGTTTCAACTTTTAAAATTTAGTAGAAAATGGTAAGTTTCAACGATTAAAACTTAAAACTTATTGTGTCCTCGTGCGGGGTCCAACTACTACGCGAATCATGAGGCAATCGAGTGGCCCAGGAGGTTTTGGCAGGTGCGTGCCCCTGCAAATTTCTGAAGTATGTTGCTCAGGTGCTCAATACTTCATACTTCAATAGTGATATTTTTGACAAACTGGTGGATTTTGTTGGCTCATTGAAACATCAAGAGGATACAAATACAATGAGCTCACACCATCCTTTACATAGATAGGACATACACATGCAACCCGCACAAAACATGCCAGCAAATAGCAAAATCATATAAGGCCAAAGCTATGTGAGGTGATGAAAAAAGAAAACAAACACAAAGCGATTAGATCCACGGCCAGAAACTATGACAATAACCATATTCTCGTACGAACTTTCTCATCACAAAACATAGGCAACGATGTTCTTCAACAACAACTTCAACAGTGATATAGTAAAGTTAAAACAATTTCCTAGCATCACTTAATGCGGTATACATGGGGTCTAGACTAGTGACCAAATGCAAATGTATGCAATCTGAAGGGGAACATTCAGATCTCTTCAACAGCTAGCATGCGCAAGTATATATATGTTTATTCATAGCAAGCCTGTCGAGCAGGTACGCGATCCGATCGTCGGGTACTGAAAACTGAGATACTACTCTCCGTAGCCACCCAGATAAAGATCAGCATGGACGTGGATCGCACACGCTTCTCGCCGTAGCATCCGCTGATCCGCACCGCACCCTACCTGCCTACATGCCTACATATATACGTACTTCTTCCATTGTTTTTCTGATTGGACAGCCAAGCAACGTCGTCTCTCTTTCCCGCTTTTCAAAAAACACGCCGAGATGGGTCAGTGATTCCGTGAGTGAGGAGGCTAGACTAGTGATTAGACGCGCGAGCATTTCTTAATAGGATAGGTACGACGCACAGTATCCGACTGTTTCGGAGGTACCAAACGCACAACCGGCCTCCAGCCAGCGCCATGCATTGGTTGTGCACACATGCATACAGTCCTTCTGCATGCATGCTCTTGTTGTCGTGTTGTAAGAGCTACTCCAACGCGCCACGCGCGTTTTGTCCGCTTTTCGTTCATTTGGGTCGGCCAGACAGACATGCGTGTCCGGTTTTTCATTTGTGTCGACAGGTGTGTTCAATAAAAGGCCGATCCATTTTATGCCGACATGCCCAAAACTGACTAATTAAATATAATTACATAAAAATGGCTTGTCAAACGCCGGCCCACTTAAACAACTAGAAAATAAATAAAAAACTAATAAACCGCCTGCACGCTGCCGTTGCCCTTACCCTTGCCGTCGTCGTCCTCGCCGCCGGTGAGGTCAATGAAGACCGGGGGAGGCCCAGCCCAACCGAATACGGCTAGATAGGCCGCCAGGGCAACCTTCTCCGGTGTCTGCTGCGGCGGCGGCATAACGGCAAGGCGGGCGAGCTCCTCCTCCTCCTCCTCCTCCTCAAACCGTAGAGCCTCCGCGTCACAGTGCAGCATCTGCTCATATTACATCTGCCGCTCGCCGTCGGCCGCCTCCTCGGCAAGCCAGTGCACCTTCCAGTGCTCAAGGTGAGCCGGCTCTTCTTCCAGCGTGACAGGAGGCGCGCTCACCCACTCGTGATACTGGCCGGTCCATGAACAGGACTCCTCCGGCCAAATGGGGGGCGGCGGTGACCGCTTGCGCGTGGGAGTTGGCTCGCGTTCCGGCTCGGCCTTGGGCTCGACGAGGGGCGGCGCCGGCCGCGGTGGCAGCACGAACAGGGGCGCCTGGACGGAGTCCCCCGCCGCGGACAAAGCAAGGGCTTGCTCCAGCCCATCCCAATGGGCGTCCTCCTCGAGCCGGCTCGCCTCCAGCGCGTGCTGCAGGGCCTCCACGAGGGCGGCTTGGTACTCCGCCTTCGCCTCCTCTTTCCGGCTCTACCCGCAGGGGCGGCGGTGGAAGGTCGTGGTTGATGTGGACGCCGAGCCACCGTTGCTCCTCGTGTTCGAGGGCAAATCAGGCCTCCCAGTTGGGAGAGTTCGCGGCGTACTTGGGCTGCGCCCGACACCTAAGCACCTCCTCGCCGTGCGCCTGCTGTGTCCGCGGAATCGCCGGCACCGGGATCCGCTGCGGATCGAGGTGCCAGTGTGCGGCAGCGTCACGTCGAGGTAAGGCAATGGCTTCCTGTACTCCAAGTGCCACTGCGCTTGGCGCACCAGGATGTGCGGACGTCGCCGACCTGAGCGTGCACGTGCTGGCGGCGAAGGAGGAGGGGGCGGAGGAGCACGGGAGGATGAGGCACCGGGGGTGCCCATGCCGTTGTCGGAGCTGCTGCCAAAGAGGCCCATTGCTAGGTTTTAGGATGTTGCCGGCGAGGAAGCACGAAGGTGGTGGTGGGGGGCCAGATGTGGAAGGAAGTGGATGACCCCCCCCCCCCCCCCACCCACATGCGTGGGTGAAAATATGACGCTTCCACTGGCTGACTAGTAGAGCCGGTGTCGGTGGTCGTCATAAATTAGGCGGCGGGCAGTAGTTGGGTGGCCGCCAAGTGGGGCCGCGGCCGACACCAAGGGGACGCGCGGCGTGTCCGCGCCGACGCGTTTGCTCCCAACGTGAAGTAGACGTGTTTTGGGTTTGGGTCGCCGCGTTGGGACTCCACTTTTGTGCATGTCGGCCTAAACGGACGCAGGCGGATGATTTGGGTCACCACATTGGAGTTGATCTAATAGAAAAAAAACTTATATGACCAGGTTATATGCTTCCGACGGTAAGAGCATCTACAGTCGCATATGACAAATCTAACCTGTGAAATGCCCGTGGGCGCGTTCAGATGCGTCCACAGGCAGTGACCGGGCAATTCTCAAATTAGCACAACTGCATTTGAATATCTTATACTAGATTCTTAAATTCATATAAAAGCATGCAAATAATAAAACCTATGTACTACGTAGAGATCTAGCTAGTCCTCATCAGAGAGGTCGACAATCTACGTGCCCGCCTCCGCCATGTTGAAGCCCTACTCCGGCAACTCCGCCTCGTCCTCCTCCAGATCTGCCTCCTCCATCTGCTCCGGTAGCGGCTCTCCCTCCTCCTCCGCCTGCTGCTCCTCGTCCTCCTCCAGCTCCGCCGAGTCCGAAGGCAGCCCGACAGCGATGCGGGGCGGTGCACCTTACCTGGATCTCCTCCGCGATTTGCCTCCTGCACTCGGGTTTGAGCATAGCGTATGTGGTGATCAGCCATCGGACCATGGTGATGCCGAAGAGCGGAGAGGAGGCGGACGGGCTTAGGTGGCGGCACAGAGAGTGAGGGGGTGGATGGGCTAGGGTTGGGGGATGTCGGCCGTCTTAAATAGCCGGATTTGGCCCTGGGCAGCGAGCCGGTGTGGGTCCACACAACGTTCGCACCACGGCGACGGAGGAGGTGTCCGTCGGACAGCCGGGTTTTCGGGCGAGTCCGCGTGGGACCCCATCGTCAGTCCTATATGGCGAACATGCCCGGGCGCCCCCATATCCACCCCATATTTGAACTGGATATGAGGGTTGCCGGTCCGCCCGGGCGTTTGTGGCCCGTTTGAGGGGGCCATCTGGGTCAAGAAATCGTGACCGGGCGGTCGGCCCGGACGTATGAGGCGGGTTTAGGGCGCCCGACTGCTTTACGACCCTTTTCATCACAGGACACCTAGCGAAACAAATCTGAAGGCACCCAGACTCTTGAATCCCCTTTGCCCCATTCCTCTTGAAACCCATGCTCGCCGTCGTCGACGACGCCACAACTTTTCAGTTTGCTCTGTCGCGGAAGAACCGGAGCTCCGTCTCCACTGTTGTCCCTCACCATCGACGGCCATGCACGCTCCTCAGAGCCCAGCAGCTCGCTCTGGAGGCGCAACTCCTCTACTTGCTGCTTGCTGGCGAGCTAATGAGCTGCGTTTCCAAAGGCAGGCTGTCGGGGCATAGGAGCATGGTGGGCAACGGCGGCGGCGAACGAGCATGGTCGCTAGAGAAGGAAAGTGCCAAAGGGAATTCGGGAGTCTGCGTGCGTGGAGATTCGTTTCGCCAATTGTCCTCTGATGAAAAGGGTCTTACAATCGGAAATAACATAATAGCATTAATTTTGAGAACGTTTTCAAAATTTTCTCGGTAGTCTAGTACTTTGCTCAAATGTGACGTGGAGGGGTCTCATGTTATCAATCTAAAATTTTCTCGGTAGTCTAGTACTTTGCTCAAATTTTCTCGGTAGTCTAGTAATTTTTAGGTCTCATGTTATCAATCTAAAATTTCACCAACCAATTTCCGCAGCACCGCGCGGACTATCCTCTAGTTTATATGTTTTCAAGCACCAAAATCTAAAGGTACGCTGCTACATATAAACTTACATCTCTAATGGATTAATTATGATATTATCAATTTATGTGATGTGGTAGAGCTAAACTTGATCTGATAGATATGTAGGTTGATATCAATGTATTATTACTCGATATATTGTGATGTTGAGCCCACCTACACTTAAGTCAACTGCAATTTCTTATGTTTAAGTCCATGGTGCTAGTTATCTAATCAATTTTGATTCCTCTTATCCTGCATCAATCTCGACACATCACAAGATTCAGAAGACTGACTCGGACATGAAAAAAAGTCTCACGCGAGTTAGATTTAGCAAATCATATTTTGTGCGATTATTCTCTTCCTTTGCACACCTCGTGCAAAAATCCTAGCTCATCCTCTGTTTGTTTGGTCACATGCTGCTTGATTATGGAGTCATAGGATTGATGGTAGGACTGTGAAGATGTTGGCACTAAGACAGGTCCAATGTGGATGGCCCCATTTTTTAAGCCAATTTTGTTTGGCATCAATATTGGACATTATTGGCATTATTTAACAATCAGTAAAATATGATTGTTGTGTTGAAGAAAAAGTAATAAATGATTGTGTGGGTTAACCAGAGGCCGTGAGTTACAACGCTTATGAAAAATTAAAGTGATTAAAACGATAAAGAGAAGCTACATGTAACGATCTTGTTAATCCTCTGTTGTGGAAAACAAGAGACAAAACACCATAATTATTGACTCAATACTTTTAGGCCATTCGGAAATTAAATTTGCAGAAGCTAAAAATAGATAAATTTGCAAAACCATTTAACAGAAAACAATACCATTCTTTTCGAGAACATAGATAGTAGTAAGAGCATTTACAGCCAAGCGCCTCAAATCGCTCTCAAACGCCCGGGTGGACAGCCTGGTCACTGACAGGTCCAAAAAAGCGACCCCGACGGGCGCCTCAAACCGGCCTCAAATGCCCGGGCTGACCGGCAGCCCTCGTATCCAGCCCAAATATGGTGCGAATATGAGGAGACGCAGGAGCGACCGGCACGTCAGCCATGTCAGACCCGGCCCATCCGACCCTACATATATTCATCCCCATCCTTTCCCCAGATCAATCACTACCCACTCAACTCCGCCCCTAAGCTCTCGTCTGGCGATCTCCGGCCTTCCTTGGCATGGCGAGTAGTGGATCTGACTCCAATCAGTCCACATCCGTCGACTGGGGTGTCTTCCCGTGCAGGTTGGAGGAGGCCATGGCCATCCGCCTTGCCCTCCGCCGCTCCCGAGAGGACTAAGCCCGATCGATGGTGTAATCTGCCCGGCGTGAGACCATTGCATTGGCGCATCGGGCGCTCGGATCCTCCGGGGTTGGATCTCCGCGTTCCTACCGGGAGCCTTCCAATCTCCCTTTCCCCATCACCGATCCGCTAGAATATGAGTCCAACCGGGATCGGTGTGCCCGCCATGGGAAGAAGAGGATGAGGGTGGCCGAGGTCCCCGACATGGCGGCGGTGGAGGCGTGCACTGCCAGGAGGAAGCCATTTGCGCCGGCATCTTAACGAAGTGGTAGCGGAGGAACACACACGCCTTCGCCCGAGAGCGGAAACGGGATGTGTGTGCCATGTTTGAACTGGCCCCCAAGGAGGGGGAGCAACGGGTCGGACAACCATGGCGAAGAGCAGATCCGGCTTGATCCATACTGCGATTTCGACCATTGCTTTCGCAAGTAGGACCAAAAGGGCTCCGAAACGGGCAAGGGCAGCCGTGGATGATCTTCTCCATAGCTAGAATGTAGGTAGTACATGCCAAATTTTGATAGTCCGATGCTATATCCTGATGTAGTAGCTGGACTATGTGTGTTGCATTGTTTACATTTACGCCACATGACTTTGTATTTGAGGTATGCTAATTGAGATGTTCGGTTATGAGAAAGGAAATTTAAAGTGTGATCGGTCAGTGTCCACGGATGCGTCCGGACACATTCGAGATGTTTGAAGGGCTGGATTTGCCAAAATCTGGTGTAGATACTCTCACATCTCACGGCATATAGAGAACAGAAATATGTTATCTTTTGGGTGGTCCAGCACGCCAATTAGCCGTACCTACAAATCTGGCAGACAGTATCATCAGTCAGCGGAGTTTGTGGCCAGGCAAGCTACCACACGTCGCACGGCACACGCACTGCCGGCAGCTTGCAGCTTTCATTCATGGCGACGTGCGTCGGCAGAAAGTAGTACACGGAGTGTATTGTACGGCTTCGTCCCCGATAAGGCATTAGGCATGCATGCAGCTGCAGGCTGCAGGGTAAGAGCTGCGGCGCGGACATCGCGCCACCGGCTGGCCGGCCGGCGGCCAGCTTCTTGACATCGACATGGCGACGTGCGTCGGTAGGGAGGCGGCGTCTTGTTCTGGCGCGGTGCCGTGCATGCATGCCCCCGTGCGTCCACCAACTCCCTATGAGTTAAATGAGACAGATTGTGGTGGGGGCTGGTGGTGTCAAGCTGCCCTTAGGTCTCAGAGTACGATAGTGTTATTCTAATCCCAATCCAAGCACAAATGCATCGGCATGAACAATGAATTTTAAAAAGGTAATAAAGTAATAAAAAACCGATTTTTTATGAACATCAACTGTTCTAACATCATGCAAAAATTAGCAATGAAAAGATATCTGCAGACGTGTGTGCAAGAGAAAATGAATGCTCCAAAATCCGAGCTCAACTTGAAAATTTTAGGATGTTAGGAAATTTGTAGATGTTCATCCACAAAAAATTTCACTTTTTCATATGTGACAGCTTTCTCAGAATTTATTATTCATGCGGGTATATTTGAGCTCTGGAGCGGATAAACATATTCGAGTATTTTTTGAAACATGTATTCTAAAATGTTCAACATGTATAAAAAATGCTACAAAAGTATATAAAGACTGCTTAATGTGTACTAAAAAATAAACATGTATTCAAAATCAAAAAAGAAAAGAAGAAACGAAATGGAAAAAATGTGGAAAACTGGTGAAGAAACGAAGAAAAGCTGAATTGAAACAGATGAAAAGAATAGAAAAAAAATGAAGTAACACCAAAAAGAAGAACCCGGAAGTAAAACAGAAAGAAACCATGCCACCCGAAGAAAACTAGCGAAGCTATGTTACAGGTCGCTCTAGGCGACCACGAGAGCTATGTCTCGCTCATAACTTTTTTTTTTGAGAAGGTCTCGCTCATAACTAAACGGTAGCTTCACCCGACTGAAGGGTTTTCTCTCTTGCGTTGAATTCGGTCGGCCCAGTTTTCTCCTCTCGCTCGCTTGCTCGCTGCACTTTTTTGGTCCGGTTTTCTTTCGTTTTTTCTCGTTTTTCTTTACGGTTTTCTTTTTCCTTGATTTTTCCATCCTTATTATTAATGTTTTCATGGTTCTTATAAGTTTTCTTTGCTTCTACATGGTTTTTTTGGTTTTATGTTTTTCTTTGTTTTTGCATTGATTTTCATCGTTTATTTCTTGGCTTTAACAGATTTTTCTTCTTCTTCTTCTTCTTCTTCTTCTTCTTCTTCAGTTTGTTTTTGTTTTCTCTCAATTTATTTGCAGTTTCTTGTTTTTTTCCTTTTTAGTACTAGTTTTCCTCATTTTCTTTTCCATTTCCTCTAGGATTTTGATGGTTTTCTTTAGGTTTTCTGGTTTGTTTTAATTCTAAGGTGTTCCTTTTGTTTCTTCCTTCAATTTCTCAGGGTTTCACAACTTTTCTTTGTTTTGCTTATTTGTTCAACCCACGGCTATATTTTTCAAACACAATTGTACATTTTACTTATACATCAAGAACATTTTTTCTACATGTTAAACATTTTGAAAATAAATGATTTTTTTTATTTTTGTGTTTCTTGACTACTTTCTTCATATATATTTAACATTTTTGGTGTATATCAGGAAAAAACGTTAATACATGTTTTACATGTTAGAAGTATATGATTAACATTTTTTGTACACAATCAACCTTTTCTAATATTCACTTTTATGTTCAATTCTCTTAGCACACGCTTGCATTTTTTGTATATACCAGGAACATTTTTTTGTATAGGTTTTTTTTGTAATTGATGATTAATTATTTTCCAATATTTTTATGATTGATGAATACATTTGCTTTGTTTTTTTATTGATTTATCATCGATTTTTTTTCCTAAAGAGACGTGATCTGTGATTTATTTTTTATTGAGAATCAACTGTGCTGTTAGTGCACATTCTGATAATTTTGTATACAGCAGAAACAAATTTTATGTATACCTTTAAATTTTCGAATACATGATTTAATTTTTTTTCCAAAATGTAAATGTTCTCATTTCTACTTTCTTGCATATGAAATGTTGTTTTTGGTATATATCTAATAAAATTTTCTAGTACATGTTTAACGTTTTCAAATACATGCTTAACATTTTTTGAATACATGGTTAACAATTTTTCTATGCATATTTAATTTTCTTTGAAATGTTTGATTATCATTTTCAAATACAAAATTACCATTTTATGAAAATATGGTCCACAATTTTTGAAATACTTGATTAACATGAATTGAATACTTTTTTAAAATTTTTGAATGCATGGTCAACCTTTTTTCAATACACATTTAACATTTTTTAAATGCCTGATGAACACATTTCGGATACTTGTTTAATATTTTTTAAATAATTAATTAACATATTTTAACTGCATGATCAACCTATTTCACACGCACTGTATATTTTTGAATACATGAGAAACATTTGCTCCGTACAAATTTAACATTTTTAAATGCTTGGTTAATGTTTTGTCAAAATGCTCTATGTGAAGTTTTTTTGTAAGAATATTTGAAAGTAAAAAAATGTTATCCTTGGCTGTGGCCTCCGTGTGGTTGGGCCGGCTCATCTCGTGCTTGTTTTCTCTCCAATCGAGACATAATGGAAAACCCTATGCGAACCTCCTTGCGTCAAATTGTCGACAGAACGCACAGGCCCATTATGTGAGTGCTAGCCAGCCGCTCGGCACCAGTTTTTCCTTTTTAACCAGTTTTCCTGTTTCTTCTCTGGTTTTTATCTTTTTTCGTTTTTCATTTCTCCGTTTTTCCGTTTCGTTTTCATCTTTCTTTTCCTTTTTCTGTTTGTTTTTCGTTTTTTGTTTCTTTTGAAAAAAATTCGGAAAGTTCAAAATTTGTTCGTGTTTCTACAAAACGCTCGAAATTTCAATAAATATTCGTATTTAAAAAAATTGTTCGCATTTTAAAAAATTGTTCGGGCATCTAAAAAAATGTTCTTAATTTACAAAAATTATTTGGAATGTTTTTGTTCAATTATTTCATACAATTTCAATAATGTTCCTGTTTTAAAATAAATGACAAACTCCAAAAATTGTTCAACTTTTCATTTTTTCAGGAGTTTCAAAAAATGTTCCGGTTTCAAAAAAAATTCAAAAGTTTTTATAAAATCGTGTGCAAATTTTGTTCTAGAATTTCAATATATGTTCACATTTCCAAATTTTGTTTTGAAATATGAAAAAAATGTTTTGGTCTTAAAAAGATTGTTCAAGATTTTCAAAAAATGTTCTTCTTTTTCGAAAATATTATAGCTTTTTGAAATTTGTTCACAAATTTGAAAAGTGCTTGTGTTTCATAGAGCATTCGTTTTTTTGAAAAGATATTGCTTTCGAAATTCCTAAACTAATTCGGATCTGCGCAGCATATTTGGTACTTTTCGTTTGATGCTACTCTTTAATCAGCTAAAACTGCTAGCTCAGCCGGTAGGAACACGGCGTGTATAGTTTTTTTTAGCAACAAGTGCGCATTCGATTTCTGTCGTTGTCTTCGTGGGCCGGCCCAGTCGAAGCTCCGCCTGTGCAAAAAACAGCAGCAACTTGACGCAGAGTGCGTCACATAGGAGATCCCAAAATTCGCCAGGCCATAAACCACGCAGGCACACATACTTCAGCCACACACACATAGGCACGTCCACTCGTTTCTGTTTTCTTTCTTCTATTTTTTATATATTTTGACTTATTTAAAATAAATATAATTTAAACCGAAATTCATCATTAAAATTTAAGAAGGTTCACCATGAGTTGGAAAAAATGTTAACGGGCACGTTTGTGCTCTCTTACAGCAATCCTGATGATAGCGTCGCTAGTGGCGGAGGACGGTGGCTCGGCCCACCAAGCAGACTAGGCGCGTGTTTGCCTTGAGTTTGCATTTCTTTCTTTATTTTCTTTTTGATTTTTGCATTTCTTTCTTTATTTTCTTTTTGATTACTTTTTTTGTATTTCGTAATATTCTATATATGTCTAGTCCAACATTCTGTTACATTTTTTTTCAAAAAGCTTTTATCGAGCAACTGAAAATGCTAACGTAGTCTATAAAAATTATTCGTGGAACTTCGAACAAATGTTGATAACATTAAAAAAATGCACATGACATCCTCTATTCTTAAATAGTTGCTACCCATTACCTATTTCTCCTCTTCATGCAACCATGCCACATCATCAAGTCATGAATGTGATCATACCTATTTTTTCTCTTCATGCAACTGTGCTACATCAACTCATATATGTGGTCATCAGTTACAATTTGCACATTAATCTATCCATGCAACTATGCCACCTCATCAATCATGCATGTCAAATTTGTTTCAATAATTTTATGCGGACATAGACCGTGATGTTACACATTTTTGTAGCATGATCTACATATATTTGATCGTTGGACGCTTGGAGCAAATATATGTAGGACATGTGACATTTTTGTTAAAATGTCACCCCTTTGACTTTAATCCAATACTTTTCTATTTTTGTACAACATTTTGTCACATGTTTCATATGCTTTATTGCAATATACAATCCAAGAGTATTTTTAAATTTGTTTTTTCATCATGGACGGAGATGAGGCCCCAAGTTGCTAAAGCGTCGGTGATGGGCACACCCCTGATGTCGAGAACGCCACGATTCTCGAACCTAAAGGCATTGCACCAGTGCTCCAGCGATATCGAATGTGGCACCCCTCCGAGTGTGAAGGAGCAGCTCACCGGCACCCTCGAATCTCTGAGCGTGTGCTCGAAGGTGTTGAGGAACTCGACGGTGATGTCGCGGTATGTCAGGTAATGTAAGTTACTGAAAACTTCTAGCCCGACGTTGTCCGCTAGCCATGCGAAGTCGTTGTGAAGCCCTTGGGACTCCAGGAATGTGTCACACTGCCATCGCGTGGGTATCATCCCCTGGCTATTGACTCAGTGCGAAGTCCTTCTTCATGGCAACATGGAGGTCGCCCTCCTCGTTCCGGGCATGCTTGGAACGCGATCACAATGTCTTCTTCCCCGCGGTGATCACCGACCACATCATTTCGTACAGAAAACAAAAAAATATATAGAAAAAAGTAAGTTTTATGTGGGTATCGAGTTCTAATACTACCTAAGATCGATCCTAACAAAATACTCCGAATCCTAACGTTCAAATCAAATGAAAAAATGAAAATATTTGCAGCTCATCTAGGGTACGAACAAGGATGAAATCGCCATGAAAACTTGCAAATGAACCATGGATCAGAGGAGAAACTTACCGAGGATGAAAATGAACGGATCAAACGAACAAAATCCACGAAGAAACGGAGGTTTTGGAGGATTTTGTTTAGTGTTTGAGAGAGAGAGATATGAGAGATGGAGGCGCAAGTGGGAGGCAGAAGAAAATCCCCTTGTGACGGCGACTGCATATATGAAATTTCATGGCATACGACTGCCCATACGAGCGGGGCTGCTCGTATGGAACACTGTCTCATGTTCAAATCAGACGATCTAGGGTTTGCATACCTGGGATAAGCGCCCATACGAGCGCCAACGCTCGTATGAAAGGCCGTCAATATCTTTCGAGGGGAAAACCGTTCGAGCCAGAACACCATATGGGCAGTCATACGAGTGCGAGCGCTCGTATAGAAGACCGTCTTTTAGAGCTCGAGCTAGTTCCTATAATCCTCATAATTAGAACTCCAGTGTGGTTTTAATCTTCTCCCTCTAATTCTCTAGCAACCATTAGCTCTGGACGGCTGCTACTTGTGAACTGCATTGGGATTTCCCCGAAGAGAAGCGGATGATGCAGTACAGTAGAGATAAGTATTTTTCTCAGTTGAGAACCAAGGTTATCAATCTAGTAGGAGAACCAAGCAACACCTCGTTAGTACCACCTGCACACAAACAACAAATCCTTGCAACCCAACGCGAACAAGGGGTTGTCAATCTCTCGATGGTTACGAGCAACATTAAATTGTATGGTGTTTGATAGATAGATCGGACAAGAATACAAAATAAAATAAATAAAGTAAAAACATAGCAAGGTATTTTTGGTTTTAATATATGATAAAAGATAGACTTGGGCCATAGTTTTCATTAGAGACTTCTCTCTTGAAAATGGCATACGGTGGGTAAACAAATTACTGTTGGGCAATTGATAGAAAAGCAAATAATTCTGACAATATCCAAGGCAATGATCATATATAGGCATCATGTCCGAGACAAGTAGACCGACTCCTGCCTGCATCTACTACTATTAGTCACACACCGACCGCTATCCAGCATGCATCTAGAGTATTAAGTTCATAAAGAATGGAGTAACGCCTTAAGCAAGATGAGATCATGTAGACAAGATAAACTCACGTATGAATAAACTCCATCGTTTTATCCTTAATAGCAACGATACAATGCGTGTCATGTCCCCTTCTATCATCGGGATTGAGCATCGCAAGATCGAACCCATTACAAAGGACCTCCCCCATTGCAAGAACAATCAATCTAATTGGCCAAACCAAATTAATAGACCAGAGAGAAATACGAAGCTATAGTAATCATGCATAAAAGAGTTCAGAGAAACTCAAATAATATTCATGGATAGATCTGATCATAAACTCATAATTCATCGGATCCAAATAAACACACCGTAAAAAGTGATTACATCGGATAGAACTCCAAGAACATGAAGGAGAACATTGTATTGAAGATCAAATAGAGAGAATAAGCCATCTAACTACAAACTATGGACCCATAGGTCTGTGGTAAACTACTCAAGCATCACCAGAAGGGCAACAAGGATGATGTAGAGCCCCTTCGTGATTGAATCCCTCTCCGGCAGAGTGCAGGAAAAGGCCTCTAGATGGGATCTCTCAAGAACAGGAACTTGTGGCGGCGGAAAAAATATTTCATGGACTCCTCTATTGGTTTCTTGATTTTATAGATTTATAGAGGCGTACTTAGGTCAAACGAAGCCACATGGGCCCCACATGCCACCAGGGCGCGCCCTGGTGCCTTGTGGGCCACTGCTCCATTTTCTCATCCCCTCCCAAAGCTTCCAAGGTCTCTTATGTCCAGAAAAAAATCTCCAAAAAAATCATGGCATTTGGACTTCATTTCGTACTGATATTCTGAAAACCAAAAATAAGCAAAAAAAACAGCAACTGACACTGGGCACTAAGTTAATAGATTAGTTTCAAAAAATGATATATAATTGCTTGAAAGTGTATATAAAACATCCAAGATTGATACTATAATAGCATGTAACAATAAAAAATTATAGATGCGTTGGAGATGTATCAACAGAGAAGCGCTGCCGGATCGTAAAGACCGTACGCTTGCAACCAAGTACGGAGGGCGTGCTTTCGGTCTTTCATTCGAGAGATCATTCGAGGGCGGTTCGGGGGATCATCATCAACGGTTCGAGGGACTCCAAGTACAATCTACACCGACTCGTCTATTTTCGATGCACTCCGAAGTCGGTAATGAATGTTGATCCAAAGCTTATATGCATCATATTGTTCCTGGGTGATCGTATGACGAATCGTTTTTGTTTTCTACTGCATTTCCTAACAGTGACATCATGAGTGGTTCTATGAGTAGATGCATATTTTGATCTAGATCACATGTGGATGTAAGGGTTTAATGTTCTTACTATGTTTCCATCGAGTGTTGCTTCGTTCAGTTCATTGGCGACATGATGTAACTTTGAACAAAGTTCTGGCAATCGATCGGCTCTAGTTGTCGATGATCTGCTAACAGTTCTTTGGGCTAGCTACATCATAGTCAAGAATAGTAAACCGTCGCGTACTCAAGAGAGTGATTGTAGATTAAATATCTTCTAGGGGGTCATACGTATTTGACGAAGTTTAGTGTGGCGCTACATATTTTTAATTAAGTCTCCTCCTTCACACACCCTAAAATTTAATTTAGCAATAAGAATTTCTCCTTGACTGTGTACATAGGTAGCTAGTGTTATACGGAAACCCTAGAAGCCACGTAAATTAAAATTTGCCAAACCAATTAGAGGATGTCTAACTTAGTTTTGCAGGTTTGCATATGATGTGGTATAGCCTTTTTCATGATAACGAGTTTATGTATAAGATGATTATATGCTGTAATGTTAAGTGGTCTACGCGTCACGGCATAATGGCTGGAGCCACGGGATCGCCACTTTAATATAATAGATGTAGAGATAGCCTACATGTGATGGTGGCAAATATACACGCCAAACCCTAATGTGGAGAAGGTTTTTTTTTGAAAAGGGGGACTCCCCGGTCTCTGCATCAGAGTGATGCATACAACCATCTTATTAACCAAATAAAGCAGTGCAAACATGGTTCCAAGGTCTCCAAAAGTAATGAAAAAGTAAAGAAAGCTCACAGAGAGCCAAAACAGGCTAGAAACACCAACTAGCCATGAAAAGATGCCACAACCGGCTGGCTAAAACTAGGTAGGTAAACTAAATGCCTATCCTATTACATGACCGCCATCCAAACCGGTTGAAGATATCCCGAGCTACCATCTCCCAGCGGAAAGATCCAGTAACCAAATGCTCCCTGGCCTCCGTCGGGGTGAGTAGCGACCACGAACGAATCAGTGCCGTAGTTCGGAATATAACCTGCAAAAAGTGGATACATGATATTCTGTTAAAAACCAAATCATTTCTGCAAGTCCAGATAGTCCACATCAAAGCGCAAACACCAACCCGAATGTGTCTCGCTAAGTCAGGCTCAATCCCATTAAGCCATGTCCCAAATAATGCGTTAACAGAATTTGGTGGATTGATATTAAAAGCAATGTGGACCGTCTGCCAAAGTACTTTGGCCAACGGGCAATCAAAAAAGAGGTGTTTGATTGTCTCATCCCGATCATAGAAACTACACCTAGTAGGTCCTGTCCAATTACGCTTTATCAAGTTGTCCTTGGTTAAGATAACTTGTTTATGGACAAACCACATAAAACTTTTATTTTCAAATGAACTTTGACATCCCAAACATGCTTGGAGGTAGGAATGGAGTTCGAATTTATAACATCAATATACATTGATTTAACTGTGAATACTCCAGACTTAGTCAGTTTCCAGCGTAATTCATCGGGTTGTTGAGAAAGCTGGACCTCCATCAGTCTCCTAACTAGACGGAGCCATTCTTCCCAACGATTGCCCGCTAGCGTCCGTCGGAACTGAATATTAAGGGGGATAGATTGAAATACCGATGCGACGAACACCTCATGTCGTTGAATAATACGGTACAAAGACGGATATTGGATGGCCAAGGGTGTGTCACCGAGCCAAGTATCCTCACAGAAACATGTACTAGTGCCGTTTCCAATAACAAACTTTATCCTATTAAACAAATATTGTTTAATTTTCATCAGTCCTTTCTAGAAAGGTGAATCGGTCGGCCTGACTGTAACCTGGGACAAAGTTTTTGTCTGGAGGTACTTGCTGCGAAGGTTTTGAGCCCACATGGCATCATTCTCCGTTGAGAGCTTCCACAGCCACTTGCTAAGAAGGCATCTGTTCTTAACTTCTAGATTCTCAATACCGAGACCCCCTTGGTCTTTCGGTCTACAGATGATATCCCATTTAGCAAGCCGATATTTTCTTTTAAGCTCATCACCCTGCCAAAAGAAACGCGATCGATAGAAGTCCAGTCTCTTCCTAACACCAACTGGGACCTCAAAGAATGATAGGAGAAACATAAGCATACTGGTGAGCACCGAATTTATTAGGATTAATCGGCCTTCGTATGACATGAGCTTACCCTTCCAGCAACTCAGTTTCTTCTCAAATCGGTCCTCGATGCACTTCCACTCTCTGTTTGTTAGCCTACGATGGTGGATTGGAATACCTAGGTAAGAGAAGGGCAACTCTCCCAACTCGCACCCAAACAATTTCCTATAAGCCTCCTGTTCATCTTTGGCTCGACCAAAACAGAACAACTCGCTCTTATGAAGGTTAATCTTTAACCCGGTCAATTGTTCAAATAGGCATAACACAAGCTTCATATTTCTCGCCTTGGCCAAGTCATGCTCCATAAAGATAATTGTATCATCAGCATACTGAAGGATGGACACCTCCATCAACAAGATGAGGTACCAATCCACCTACTTGACCATTTTCCTTAGCCCTTTCTATCAGAATTGCTAACATATCCACCACAGTGTTAAACAATATAGGAGACATCGGATCTCCTTGTCTTAGGCCTTTATGTGTCTAGAAGTAATGACCTATGTCATCATTAACTTTAATTCCCACACTACCTTTTTGCGTAAATGATTCCACCTATCGGCGCCAGGCTTCATCAAAACCTTTCATATGCAATGACTGTTGGAGGAATGGCCATTTGACCTTATCGTACGCTTTCTCGAAATCCACCTTAAAACTTACTCCATCTAATTTTTTGGAATGGATTTCATGGAGCGTTTCATGCAGGACGACCACCCCTTCAAGGATATTTCTGTCCGGCATGAAAGCAGTTTGGGACTGTTGCACCACAGAATGCGCAATCTGTGTGAGCCTATTAGTCCCGACCTTGGTGAAAATTTTGAAACTAACATTGAGGAGGCAGATCGGCCTGAATTGCTCAATCCTCACAGCATCCGTTTTCTTAGGAAGCAGTGTGATAGTTCCCAAATTCATGTGAAATAAGTGAAGCTGTCCAGAGAACAGATCATGGAACATATGTAGCAAATCCCCCTTAATAATGTGCCAGCACTTTTTATAGAACTCGGCCGGGAATCCATCCGGACCGAGAGCCTTATTGTTTTTCATCTGTGCAATAGCATCACACACCTCCTTCTCTGAGAACGGGGCAACCAAAATATCATTTTCGGCAGCCGATAACTGAGGCACATCCTCAGTCCTGGACTTGTCGAGGGACACACAATTATCCTCCGGAGGTCCAAATAACTGCTTATAATACTCGGTAATATATGTTTTTAGGTTATCTTGTCCTAAAATAGTGCCCTCATCTTGTTCAAGCTGAAAGATACGCTTCTTTCTGTGCTTACCATTAGCTATCAAATGAAAGAATTGAGTATTCGCGTCCCCTTGGACCACTTTGCGGACTTTAGCACGCAAAGCCCACTTCAACTCTTCTTCGCGGAGCAGTTCTTTCAACCTCTTCTCCGCCTGAGTTTTAACCTGAAGCTCAGCTGGCATTAAAATCGTGGATTCGGCCTTTATGTCCAGAGCCTGTATAAGAGAAAGGAGTCTATCCTTTTCAATCTTATACACACCACTGAGGTGTTGGGTTTCGTAGTAATTTCAAAAAATTTCCTACACTCACGCAAGATCATGGTGATGCATAGCAACGAGAGGGGAGAGTATGATCTACGTACCCTTGTAGATCGACAACGGAAGCGTTTGGTTGATGTAGTCGTACGTCTCCACGGCCCGACCGATCAAGCACCGAAACTACGACACCTCCGAGTTCTAGCACACGTTCAGCTCGATGACGATCCCCGGACTCCGATCTAGCAAAGTGTCGAGGAAGAGTTCCGTCAGCACGACGGCGTGGTGACGATCTTGATGTACTACTGTCGCAGGGCTTCGCCTAAGCACCGCTATAATATTATCGAGGACTATGGTGGAAGGGGGCACCGCACACGGCTAAGAGTATGGTCACGTGGATCAACTTGTGTGTCTCTGGGGTTCCCCTGCCTCCGTATATAAAGGATCAAGGGGGGGGGGGTGCGGCCGGCCTAGGAGAGGCGCGCCAGGAGGAGTCCTACTCCCTCTGGGAGTAGGATTCCCCTCCCCCCAATCCTAGTTGGAATAGGATTCGCGGAGGGGGGAAAAGAGAGAGGGGGGCCGGCCCCCTCTCCTTGTCCTATTCGGACCAAGGGCGGGGAGGGGCGCGTGGCCCATCTTGGGCTGCCCCTTCTCTTTTCCACTAAGGCCCACTAAGGCCCATATAGCTCCCGGGGGGTTCCGGTAACCTCCCGGTACTCCGGTAAAATCCCGATTTCACCCGGAACACTTCCAATATCCAAACATAGGCTTCCAATATATCAATCTTTATGTCTCGACCATTTAGAGACTCCTCGTCATGTCCGTGATCACATCCGGGACTCCGAACAACCTTTGGTACATCAAAACGTATAAACTCATAATATAACTGTCATCGAAACCTTAAGCGTGCGGACCCTACGGGTTCGAGAACAATGTAGACATGACCGAGACACGTCTCCGGTCAATAACCAATAGCGGGACCTGGATGCCCATATTGGCTCCTACATATTCTACGAAGATCTTTATCGGTCAGACCGCATAAACAACATACGTTGTTCCCTTTGTCATCGGTATGTTACTTGCCCGAGATTCGATCGTCGGTATCCTATACCTAGTTCAATCTCTTTACCGGCAAGTCTCTTTACTCCTTCTGTAATACATCATCCCGCAACTAACTCATTAGTCGCAATGCTTGCAAGGCTTAAGTGATGTGCATTACCGAGAGGGCCCAGAGATACCTCTCCGACAATCGGAGTGACAAATCCTAATCTCGAAATACGCCAACCCAACATGTACCTTTGGAGACACCTGTAGAGCTCCTTTATAATCACCCAGTTACGTTGTGACGTTTGGTAGCACACAAAGTGTTCCTCTGGCAAACGGGAGTTGCATAATCTCATAGTCATAGGAACATGTATAAGTCATGAATAAAGCAATAGCAACATACTAAGCGATCGGGTGCTAAGCTAATGGAATGGGTCATGTCAATCAGATCATTCAACTAATGATGTGATCCCGTTAATCAAATAACAACTCTTTGTCCATGGTTAGGAAACATAACCATCTTTGATTAACGAGCTAGTCAAGTAGAGGCATACTAGTGACACTCTGTTTGTCTATGTATTCACACATGTATTATGTTTCCGGTTAATACAATTCTAGCATGAATAATAAACTTTTATCATGATATAAGGAAATAAATAATAACTTTATTATTGCCTCTAGGGCATATTTCCTTCACTCTCCCACTTGCACTAGAGTCAATAATCTAGATTACTCAGTAATGATTCTAACACCCATGGAGCCTTGGTGCTGATCATGTTTTGCTCGTGGAAGAGGCTTAGTCAACGGGTCTGCAACATTCAGATCCGTATGTATCTTGCAAATCTCTATGTCTCCCACCTGGACTAGATCCCGGATGGAATTGAAGCATCTCTTGATGTGCTTGGTTCTCTTGTGAAATCTAGATTCCTTCGCCAAGGCAATTGCACCAGTATTGTCACAAAAGATTTTCATTGGACCCGATGCACTAGGTATGACACCTAGATCGGATATGAACTCCTTCATCCAGACTCCTTCGTTTGCTGCTTCCGAAGCAGCTATGTATTCCGCTTCACACGTAGATCCCGCCACGACGCTTTGTTTAGAACTGTACCAACTGACAGCTCCACCGTTTAATGTAAACACGTATCCGGTTTGCGATTTAGAATCGTCCGGATCAATGTCAAAGCTTGCATCAACGTAACCGTTTACGATGAGCTCTTTGTCACCTCCATATACGAGAAACATATCCTTAGTCCTTTTCAGGTACTTCAGGATGTTCTTGAACGCTGTCCAGTGATCCACTCCTGGTTACTTTGGTACCTCCCCGCTAGACTTATAGCAAGGCACACATCAGGTCTGGTACACAGCATTGCATACATGATAGAGCCTATGGCTGAAGCATAGGGAACATCTTTCATCTTCTCTCTATCTTCTGCAGTGGTCGGGCATTGAGTCTTACTCAACTTCACACCTTGTAACATAGGCAAGAACCCTTTCTTTGCTTGATCCATTTTGAACTTCTTCAAAATCTTGTCAAGGTATGTGCTTTGTGAAAGTCCAATTAAACGTCTCGATCTATCTCTATAGATCTTTATGCCTAATATGTAAGCAGCTTCACCGAGGTCTTTCATTGAAAAACTCTTATTCAAGTATCCTTTTATGCTATCCAGAAATTCTATATCATTTCCAATCAGTAATATGTCATCCACATATAATATCAGAAATGCTACAGAGCTCCCACTCACTTTCTTGTAAATACAAGCTTCTCCAAAAGTCTGTATAAAACCAAATGCTTTGATCACACTATCAAAGCGTTTATTCCAACTCCGAGAGGCTTGCACCAGTCCATAAATGGATCGCTGGAGCTTGCACACTTTGTTAGCTCCTTTTGGATCGACAAAACCTTCCGGTTGCATCATATACAACTCTTCTTCCAGAAATCCATTCAGGAATGCAGTTTTGACATCCATCTGCCAAATTTCATAATCATAAAATGCGGCAATTGCTAACATGATTCGGACAGACTTAAGCATCGCTACGGGTGAGAAGGTCTCATCGTAGTCAACCCCTTGAACTTGCCGAAACCCTTTTGCGACAAGTTGAGCTTTGTAGACAATAATATTACCGTCGGCGTCAGTCTTTTTCTTGAAGATCCATTTATTCTCAATTGCTTGCCGATCATTGGGCAAGTCAACCAAAGTCCACACTTTGTTCTCATACATGGATCCCATCTCAGATTTCATGGCTTCAAGCCATTTTGCGGAATCTGGGCTCACCATCGCTTCTTCATAGTTCGTAGGTTCATCATGATCTAGTAGCATGACTTCCAGAACTGGATTACCGTACCACTCTGGCGCGGATCTCACTCTGGTTGATCTACGAGGTTCAGTAGTATCTTGTTCCGAAGTTTCATGATCATTATCATTAGCTTCCTCACTAATTGGTGTAGGTGTCACAGAAACAGTTTTCTGTGATGCACTACTTTCCAATAAGGGAGCAGGTACAGTTACCTCGTCAAGTTCTACTTTCCTCCCACTCACTTCTTTCGAGAGAAACTCCTTCTCTAGAAAGTTTCCGAACTTAGCAACAAAAGTCTTGCCTTCGGATCTGTGATAGAAGGTGTATCCAATAGTCTCCTTTGGATATCCTATGAAGACACATTTCTCCGATTTGGGTTCGAGCTTATCAGGTTGAAGCTTTTTCACATAAGCATCGCAGCCCCAAACTTTCAGAAACGACAACTTTGGTTTCTTGCCAAACCATAGTTCATAAGGCGTCGTCTCAACGGATTTTGATGGTGCCCTATTTAACGTGAATGCGGCCGTCTCCAAAGCATAACCCCAAAACGATAGCAGTAAATCAGTAAGAGACATCATAGATCGCACCATATCTAGTAAAGTACGATTACGACGTTCGGACACACCATTACGCTGTGGTGTTCCGGGTGGCGTGAGTTGCGAAACTATTCCGCATTGTTTCAAATGTACACCAAACTCGTAACTCAAATATTCTCCTCCACGATCAGATCGTAGAAACTTTATTTTCTTGTTACGATGATTTTCAACTTCATTCTGAAATTCTTTGAACTTTTCAAATGTTTCAGACTTATGTTTCATTAAGTAGATATACCCATATCTGCTTAAATCATCTGTGAAGGTGAGAAAATAACGATATCCGCCACGAGCCTCAATATTTATCGGACCACATACATCTGTATGTATGATTTCCAACAAATCTGTTGCTCTCTCCATAGTACCGGAGAACGGCGTTTTAGTCATCTTGCCCATGAGGCACGGTTCGCAAGTACCAATTGATTCATAATCAAGTGGTTCCAAAAGTCCATCAGTATGGAGTTTCTTCATGCGCTTTACACCGATTTGACCTAAACGGCAGTGCCACAAATAAGTTGCACTATCATTATAAACTCTGCATCTTTTGGCTTCAACATTATGAATATGTGTGTTACTACTATCGAGATTCAATAAGAATAGACCACTCTTCAAGGGTGCATGACCATAAAAGATATTACTTATATAAATAGAACAACCATTATTCTCTAATTTAAATGAATAACCATCTCGCATCAAACAAGATCCAGATATAATGTTCATGCTCAACGCTGGCACCAAATAACAATTATTTAGGTCTAATATTAATCCCGAAGGTAGATGTAGAGGTAGCGTGCCGACCGCGATCACATCGACTTTGGAACCGTTTCCCACGCGCATCGTCACCTCGTCCTTAGCCAATCTTCGCTTAATCCGTAGTCCCTGTTTCGAGTTGCAAATATTAGCAACAGAACCAGTATCAAATACCCAGGTGCTACTGCGAGCATTAGTAAGGTACACATCAATAACATGTATATCACATATACCTTTGTTCACCTTGCCATCCTTCTTATTCGCCAAATACTTGGGGCAGTTCCGCTTCCAGTGACCAGTCTGCTTGCAGTAGAAGCACTCAGTTTCAGGCTTAGGTCCAGACTTGGGTTTCTTCTCTTGAGCAGCAACTTGTTTGCTGTTCTTCTTGAAGTTCCCCTTCTTCTTCCCTTTGCCCTTTTTCTTGAAACTAGTGGTCTTGTTGACCATCAACACTTGATGCTCCTTTTTGATTTCTACCTCCGCAACTTTCAACATTGCGAAGAGCTCGGGAATAGTCTTATTCATCCCTTGCATATTATAGTTCATCACGAAGCTCTTGTAGCTTGGTGGCAGTGATTGGAGAATTCTGTCAATGACACAATCATCTGGAAGATTAACTCCCATCTGTATCAAGTGATTATTATACCCAGACATTTTGAGTATATGCTCACTGACAGAACTGTTCTCCTCCATCTTGCAGCTATAGAACTTATTGGAGACTTCATATCTCTCAATCCGGGCATTTGCTTGAAATATTAACTTCAACTCCTGGAACATCTCATATGCTCCATGACGTTCAAAACGTCGTTGAAGTCCCGGTTCTAAGCCGTAAAGCATGGCACACCGAACTATCGAGTAGTCATCAGCTTTGCTCTGCCAGACGTTCACAACATCTGGTGTTGCTCCAGCAGCAGGCCTGGCACCCAGCGGTGCTTCCAGGACGTAATTCTTCTGTGCAGTAATGAGGATAATCCTCAAGTTACGGACCCAGTCCGTGTAATTGCTACCATCATCTTTCAACTTTGCTTTCTCAAGGAACGCATGAAAATTCAACGGAACAACAACACGGGCCATTTATCTACAATCATACATAAACAAGCAAGATACTACCAGGTACTAAGTTCATGATAAATTTAGGTTCAATTAATCATATTACTTAAAGAACTCCCACTTAGATAGACATCCCTCTAATCCTCTAAGTGTTTACGTGATCCAAATCAACTAAACCATGTCCGATCATCACGTGAGATGGAGTAGTTTCATTGGTGAACATCACTATGTTGATCATATCTACTATATGATTCACGCTCGACCTTTCGGTCTCCGTGTTCCGAGGCCATATCTGTATATGCTTGGCTCGTCAAGTATAACCTGAGTATTCCGCGTGTGCAACTGTTTTGCACCCATTGTATTTGAACGTAGAGCTTATCACACCCGATCATCACGTGGTGTCTCAGCACGAAGAACTTTCGCAATGGTGCATACATAGGGAGAACACTTCTTGATAATTTAGTGAGAGATCATCTTATAATGCTACCATCAATCAAAGCAAGATAAGATGCATAAAAGATAAACATCACATGCAATCAATATAAGTGATATGATATGGCCATCATCATCTTGTGCTTGTGATCTCCATCTTCGAAGCACCGTCATGATCACCATCGTCACCGGCGCGACACCTTGATCTCCATCGTAGCATCGTTGTCGTCTCGCCAATCTTATGCTTCCACGACTATCGCTACCGCTTAGTGATAAAGTAAAGCATTACAGCGCGATTGCATTGCATACAATAAAGCGACAACCATATGGCTCCTGCCAGTTTCCGATAACTCGGTTACAAAACATGATCATCTCATACAATAAAATTTAGCATCATGTCTTGACCATATCACATCACAACATGCCCTGCAAAAACAAGTTAGACGTCCTCTACTTTGTTGTTGCATGTTTTACGTGCCTGCTACGGGCTTAAGCAAGAACCAATCTTACCTACGCATCAAAACCACAACGATAGTTTGTCAAGTTGGTGCTGTTTTAACCTTCACAAGGACCGGGCGTAGCCACACTCGGTTCAACTAAAGTTGGAGAAACTTTCACCTGCAAGCCACCTATGTGCAAAGCACGTCGGGAGAACCGGTCTCGCGTAAGCGTACGCGTAATGTCGGTCCGGGCCGCTTCGTCCAACAATACCGCCGAACCAAAGTATGACATGCTGGTAAGCAGTATGACTTATATCGCCCACAACTCACTTGTGTTCTACTCGTGCATATAACATCAACATATAAAACCTAGGCTCGGATGCCACTGTTGGGTTTCGTAGTAATTTCAAAAAATTTCCTACGCTCACGCAAGATCATGGTGATGCATAGCAACGAGAGGGGAGAGTATGATCTACGTACCCTTGTAGATCGACAACGGAAGCGTTTGGTTGATGTCATCGTACGTCTCCACTGCCCGACCGATCAAGCACCGAAACTACGGCACCTCCGAGTTCTAGCACACGTTCAGCTCGATGACGATCCCTGGACTCCGATCCAGCAAAGTGTCGGGGAAGAGTTCCGTCAGCACGACGGCGTGGTGACGATCTTGATGTACTACTGTCGCAGGGCTTCGCCTAAGCACCGCTATAATATTATCGAGGACTATGGTGGAAGGGGGCACCGCACACGGCTAAGATTATCGTCACGTGGATCAACTTGTGTGTCTCTGGGGTTCCCCTGCCTCCGTATATAAAGGATCAAGGGGGGGGGGTGCGGCCGACCTAGGATAGGCGCGCCAGGAGGAGTCCTACTCCCTCTGGGAGTAGGATTCCCCCCCCCCCCCCAATCCTAGTTGGAATAGGATTCGCGGAGGGGGGAAAAGAGAGAGGGGGGCCGGCCCCCTCTCCGTGTCCTATTCGGACCAAGGGAGGGGAGGGGCATGCGGCCCATCTTGGGCTGCCCCTTCTCTTTTCCACTAAGGCCCACTAAGGCTCATATAGCTCCCGGGGGTTCCGGTAACCTCCCGGTACTCCGATAAAATCCCGATTTCACCCGGAACACTTCCGATATCCAAACATAGGCTTCCAAGATATCAATCTTTATGTCTCGACCATTTCGAGACTCCTCGTCATGTCCGTGATCACATCCGGGACTCCGAACAACCTTCGGTACATCAAAACGTATAAATTCATAATATAACTGTCATCGAAACCTTAAGCGTGCGAACCCTACGGGTTCAAGAACAATGTAGACATGACCGAGACACATCTCCGGTCAATAACCAATAGCGGGACCTGGATGCCCATATTGGCTCCTACATATTCTACGAAGATCTTTATCGGTCAGACCGCATAACAACATACGTTGTTCCCTTTGTCATCGGTATGTTACTTGCCCGAGATTCGATCGTCGGTATCCTATACCTAGTTCAATCTCGCTACCGGCAAGTCTCTTTACTCGTTCTGTAATACATCATCCCGCAACTAACTCATTAGTTGCAATGCTTGCAAGGCTTAAGTGATGTGCATTACCGAGAGGGCCCAGAGATACCTCTCCGACAATCGGAGTGACAAATCCTAATCTCGAAATACGCCAACCCAACATGTACCTTTGGAGACACCTGTAGAGCTCCTTTATAATCACCCAGTTACGTTGTGACATTTGGTAGCACACAAAGTGTTCCTCTGGAAAACGGGAGTTGCATAATCTCATAGTCATAGGAACATGTATAAGTCATGAATAAAGCAATAGCAACATACTAAACGATCGGGTGCTAAGCTAATGGAATGGGTCATGTCAATCAGATCATTCAACTAATGATGTGATCCCGTTAATCAAATAACAACTCTTTGTCCATGGTTAGGAAACATAACCATCTTTGATTAACGAGCTAGTCAAGTAGAGGCATACTAGTGACACTCTGTTTGTCTATGTATTCACACATGTATTATGTTTCCGGTTAATACAATTCTAGCATGAATAATAAACTTTTATCATGATATAAGGAAATAAATAATAACTTTATTATTGCCTCTAGGGCATATTTCCTTCATGAGGTGCTTAGCCCAACCTCGTAAGAAACTTCTCAAATGCCTAATCTTATTCTGCCAACGCTCGATCGCAGTCCTACCTCCTGCACCTCTATCCCATTCCCTGGCAATTAAGTCCAAGAACCCTCGCGTTCGAACCATGACATCGCGAAAGAGAAGGTGTTCTTGTTACCCACGTGGTTCGGCTCCCCTGAGTCTACGAACAAGGGTGTCTGATCGGATATTCCCCTCGATAGAGCTTGCACCGTAACCAGAGGGAACTTTTGTTCCCACTCCACGCTCGCGAGAATTCGATCAAGTTTTTCATAAGTCGGGTTTGGCAGAGCATTAGCCCAGGTAAAATTTCTACCAGAAAGCTCTATCTCCCTCAGATCCAGGCTTTCAATAATGGTATTGAACATAAACGACCATCTGTCGTCAAAGTTATCATTGTTCTTCTCCTCTCTCCTCCTAATGATATTGAAATCACCTCCAACTAAAATTGGAAGCTGTTCTGACCCACAGATTCGAACAAGGTCCGCCAGAAACTCCGGTTTAAGCTCGGGCTGTGCGGCACCATAGACCGCCACCAAAGCCCAGTTGAAACCATCTATCTTAGACCTGACTCGAAACTTCACCGCGAAGTCAACCATCACTACACTTCGGACTTCAAGCGAATCGCATCTCACACCGAGTAAGATACCACCCGATCTTCCTCGCGAAGGAAGGCAGTGCCAATAGAAATCAATACCACCCACAAGAGAGGAAAGAAACTGGGGCGCAAATTTATCTCTAGCAGTCTCCGATAGAGCAATGAAATCTAAACGCTGCTCTAAGGATGCCTCAGCAAGGAACCTTCTTTTAGCCAAGTCCTTCAGACCTCTGCTATTCCAAAAGATTCCTTTCATATTTCATCATGTAATTTTTTAGTGGTCCGAATCCTAGCACTCCTACAAACTGCGGAATCGGGATAGATCTTCCGTTTCCACTTGCGCTTTGGTTTACTAGGCTCTGACGCTCGGTCCTCATAACCGGGTTCAATTGAACTACCAGTATCATTCTCTAGGGGCACATCATCGTCCTCAGACTCATGATTGGGGGGGTGCTAGATCCGCACACAGATTATCGAGCACTCTAACCCCTAACGCACCAATCTCATCATCATTCATTGGTTTAACCGCTGCAAGATTACGAATAGTCTCTAAGGAACGCTCCGCCTCCAAATCTAACAGATCATTCACCGAATTGGTAATCTCACTATCCGTAGCACCTAGTGAAACTCCTAATTGGTTTGCATTATTTATAATCTCCTCATTAGATAAATGCAATAAAGAATTAGAGATGTTGACGGACATACCAGAAGATAATGCAGCATCCTGAAGCTTGGCCGCCCTCATAGCGCACCGCTGCTGCATATCATCCACCTCCGGGAGCTCGTGGATGCGAGCACTCATCCGTCTTCCCGTCAAGACGGGGTCTGGGATCCCGCCAAAAGGGATAACCTCCTCCCTAGTAAAGCCTGGCGCTGAGTTCCTCAAAGGGTCAGCCGAGGTTACCGGAGAGGGCGGTTGCGGGCTCCCAAGCCCCTCAGACAGGTGCCCCATGCCGGGGTCCGCGGCCACAGGTACAAACGGAGAGGGGATAACATGGGTCGCCTGCCCGCGCCCTCCTCCCACCCCACCCGCCGGCGCAAACGGAAGAGCCGTCGGCGAAGGAGAGACGGTCCTCCTGACCGCCTGGGACGAAGGAGGGGCCAGGGCCACCTTCCCCAGCCCTCCTCCCAACGCCGCTGCTGGCGTAGGCGTCGCCGCTACAACCGGAGTAGCGGGAGCCGAGGCCGCCTGCCTCGGGCTCCCTTCCCCGGCGCTGGCCGACTCCAACGTGATCGACCTCACCGGCGTCGGGAAATGGAGGGGGGAAGTCAAGGCCTCCTACCCCGAACCCCCTCCCTCCAACACCAGCTCAGTCGTGGCAAACCGCACCGGAGCCTCGACCATAGGAGGAACAAGGGAAAGAGAAGCAACCTCCGGCTCCCCCACCCCAACTCCATCCAGAGTCCTCGCCGATGGGGCCCTCACCAAGCATCCAGGCACAGAACCGCCAGCTCCCTCAAATTCCAATAGAGGAAGCGTGCGCTCAAACATATCATCAGAGTCTACCCGGTCACTCCAAAGTCTGGGCGGCGCAGATGCTGGATCAAAGGACCCAAACTGCAAAGAAGTCATAGGCACCAAAGGTGATGCTGCCGGCTCAACCCCGGTCCCATCCCCGGGCAACTGAGCATCTGGGCGAGAGCCGTTAGACCCCTCTCGCGTGGACTCATCAGTCTGTGCCCCATTGGCTCCCGCACCGTCGTCTCCCTCGTGCATATCAACATCATTCCCATTAACTGCATCAGCAAACAGATCAGTGTCCTCAAACTCAATCTCGAGTGGGAACACCTCTCCCCTATAAGTCCAGTTGACCACATCAGGCACGAACTAAATATCCAGAATACTGACTAAAAGCCGGGCCACCCCATGAGCCCGGGTAAAAGCCATATCAACTCTCTCCGTCTTCCCAACCATCATACCCAAACTGGCCACAACTCGAACATCCTGCAAAGGCTTAGACGGGGCCCCTACAAACCGCAACAAGACCTGCGTAAGTGGCTTTCCCTTAGGCTCCACCTTCTTCCACTCATGAAACTCCAGAATGCACGAAGTGCCAGGAACTCTACACAAGCCAAAGCTCAACAACCGCTGCAAGTCATCCACCATGGGGAAATCAACCTTAAAAACCTTTTCCTCAAGACCAGCCAGCTCCCACCGAAAGTCCCCCGGAGCCAGCTCCTGAAGCCTCCGCACGATCTGAGCCTCAGTCACCTCGCCCTGGGTAGCTTTCACAACCCCGGTGGTAAAACTCTGGGTCTCCTCCAGAATCTCTCGCGCAGCCGGTGACTCAAAGAACATAAGCTCAGCATAGTAGACTCCATACAAAGTCAGCGACGGAGCCTGGTCACGCAAGAACGGGCACTCCCCCGAGGCATGTGCCGGCTTGCCACACGACTCACACAGCTCGGCCACGCACTCAGCAATGAAGCGGCCCTTCTCCCCACAATGATAGCAAAGCATCTTTTCCTTCTTGCGCGCATACTTGGACGCCCTCTCAGCATCCGACCTATCAGAAGCCTCTGCCATAGTCCCAGTCGCAGGAACCTCAACACTGGCCAAGGCAGTCACCACCTCCATCGCCTGGGAAGGAAGATTAGTGGACGCGTGATCGGCCTCCATTGCTGACGTCGCGTGCTCAACAACTGCCTTAGGCGGAGGCGGGGGCGAAACCTCCCACGCCCCCCTCCCCGACCACCATGATGACCTCGATAGCCTCCTCTCTGACGGTAGTCTGGGCCTGTGGCTCCTTCAACAAATCCTCCTGGAGGGGCGAGAAACGGTCTCTCGGCAGACCCATCACTCTGCCAGGTATGGCCACGACCTCCTCCCGTGGACGAGGAACCACGATGCCGTCCCTCACCATACGCATCAAACCCGTCATCCCCCCACAGGCCTCGGGGCGAATCAGTGGGCTCTCTATTGGTAGAATACTGTCTTGTCTGAGTCGGACCTGACCGGTTTTGCGCCGGCCTCGCAACGTGATGGGGCGGAGATGCGGCCCGAGGCTGATTGCTCGACGGCAACGGCACACCCCCAAAAGACCGAGGCCCTCCACCACGGCCAGCCGGAACCACACCGGCAACGCCCAGCGCCTAAGGCCGAGGCCCACCACGACCCGCCGCCGGCTGAGCCACAGATGCCGCACTCGGCACCGGAGGCCTGAGCCCGCTTCTTCCGGCCATAGCATGGATGGGTACTTGCCCCGGTGGCCGAGCGCCCACAAGGCCAACGCCGCGACCCTGGGTGCCCGGCGGCACACCACCGCCCGCTGGCGGCCTCTGGCCAGGCTTCCCTAGGGCCCCGCACCCCGCGCTCACCGCCGGCGGCAGTGCCGCACCACCCGGCTGCGGAGCAGCCCCACCCTGACCAACAATAGCAGCGGTCGGCTGCTTCTTAGCGGGCGGCGCTGCAGCCCCGCGGCCTGCTATTGACCCAAGAGGAGGAATGCGCGCCGCTCTCCCCGGGCCACAGCGGCGAAACCCCGACGTGCCTCTCCTGCGCAAACTAGGGCACAGCGACGGAGGTCGAACGTACGTGACCTGGAGATTGATCGCACGCATGCAGGGATTCTGTACGTATACGTTCGCCCCCACAGAATCCTCGTTAGGCTGGGACACACACCCAGTTAATGGCCTAGGTGGATCTGCCGCGCGATGGGCCTCATACCCATCGGCAGGCCAGCCCACGTCTCCCGATGCCTGATCGGGGCCACTGAGGCCCAAGATCGAATTCAAACGGCGAGACCTGTCGGCACGGATCTCGCTGATCCCTCTGATCGGCAGCGAAGCCCGTCTGGCCGCACGAACAGTGCCCGAACTCGCCACCGGCGATCTTGGCGGCGGCGACGGCCGGCCAATCTTTCCCTTCTTCTTCTTCTTGCGCGTCACCAAAGTCCAATCATCCGGCAAAAATTGAGACAAGGTCATAGGTTCTCTATTTACCTTAGGGATCGGTCCGATCCAGGGCTTCATAGCCGGCTTGGAGTTTTCAAAATTTGAGCGACGTCGAACGATCTTAATCATGGGCTCCGGCAACGGCCAGATAGCCGGCAAAGCCATGACTCTGGAGGGGACACAATCCGCTTGATCTTCGTCGTCGCTCTCCAGAAGCGCCCAAAAACGTCCTCCCGGTCTTGCCTGAATCGGCTCCGTCAGATCAATCACCTCGGCTGCTAAACTGTTGCCACTATAGTGGTCAAGTTAGATTCTCGTAAAGTGTTTGACTCAATCTGCTGAAACTCCTTGCTCCTCATCTTTACCAAGTGAGGATTCCCTGGAAATTGATGCAAGTGGATCAATAATCTCCTGCAAACGAGCAAAACAACTGTACTAATAAATGGATTCCCCAGACTTTGGATTAACTGTAAACAGGGGCTTTGGCAAGGCGACCTGCTTTCACCCTCACTCTTCATCATCATCGCTGACCTAGTCAAATGAATGATCGACTCCTCCCATTTTTTCGAAAAGGGGGGTTCGCCCCAGCCTCTGCATCAGAACGATGCATACGACCATGATTAATAATAAGCAAAAGGTCCAACGCAAGTCTTCAAGTCTCAAACAAAAACCAAAAAAGGCTCACGAAGAGCATAACCGTAATTGAAAAGCCACAACCGGCTGGTAAAGAAAGATAGGAACACTAAATGCCTATCCTATTACATGACCGCCATTCAAACCGGTTGAAAGTATCCCGTGCTACCATCTTTCATCAGGTAGATCCAGTAACCAAATGCTCTCTGGCTTCCGTCGGAGTGAGTAGCGACCACATATGTATCAATGCAGTGGCTCGGAAGATAACCTGCAAAAAATGAATATTTGTTGTTCTGTTAAAAACCAAATCATTTCTGCAATTCCAGATTGCCCATAATAAAGCACAAACTCCTACATGAATGTGTCTCGCCGTGTCAAAATCTATCCCATCAAGCCACGTCCCAAATAACATGGTGATGGAATTCAGAGGAGTAATGTTAAATGCTATGTGAACCGTCCGCCACATAATTTTTGCCAGAGGTCAATCGAGAAAGAGGTGTTTGATTGATTCATGTTGGTCACAAAAGCTACATCTCGTAGAACCTATCCAATTGTGTTTTGCCAAATTGTCCTTAAGATAACTTGTTTATGTACAAACCACATAAACACTTTGATATTCAAAGGAACTTTGACTTTCCAAATATGTTTCGATCTGGGAATCGCGCTAGAGTTGATAACATCCAAGTACATGGATTTAACTGAAAACTCTCCATTCTTAGTTAGTTTCTAGCACAACTTATCGGGCTGTTGAGACAACTGAACATCCATCAATCTTCTCACAAGATTGAGCCAGGCTTCCCAACGGCTCCCTACTAGCGTTCTCCTAAATTGAATGTTGAGCAGAGTAGACTGCAGTACTGTTGCAACGTAAGCGTCTCTACGCTGAACAATACTATACAGAGACGGATATTGGAGTGCTAGGGGCGTCTCCCCTAGCCATGTATCCTCCCAGAATATCGTAGCGGTACCATTTCCAACTATGAATCTTGTTCTATTGAAGAAGATCGATTTAACTCTCATCAACCCTTTCCAAAAAGGCGAGTCAGTCGGCCTCACTGTTACCTGGGACAAGGTTCTAGAGTGGAGATACTTGTTACGTAAGATCTGAGCCCAAGTGGCCTCCGTCTCGAGAGAAAGCTTAAACAGCCACTTGCTAAGAAGACATCTGGTCTTCACCTCCAGGTTTTCAATGCCTAGACCCCCTTGGTCTTTCAGCCTACAAATTATATCCCATTTAGCAAGTATGTACTTTCGTTTTAGCACATCACTCTGCCAGAAGAAACGAGATTGCTAGAAGTATAGCCTCTTCCGGACTCCCACATGAATCTCAAAAAAGGAAAGGAGAAACATGGGCATACTTGTGAGAACCGAGTTAATAAGAATTAGTCGGCCTCCGTGTGACATTAGCTTGCCTTTCCAGCAGCTCAGTTTCTTCTCAAATCGATCCTTAATACATTTTCATTCTTTGTTGGCCAGCTTACGATGGTGAATTGGTATACCTAAATACGTGAAAGGTAAAGCCCCCAACTCACACCCGAACAATTGTTTGTACGCATCTTGATCATCATTAGCTCTTCCAAAATAGAACAATTCGCTCCTGTGGAAGTTAAAAGACAAAACTTGCAGATTTTCCCCAAACATCCCTCGGCCTCCCTCTCTCTACCGAACTCCCCAGTCTCACTGGACATATAGCTCTACTCCTCACCAAAGATGTTCACCTGGTCCAACTCTTGGTTATGCTAGATTCACTCCCAACCTACTTCATGGGTTCTTTCCTTTTACTCAAACTCCTCATTGGTTGGATTGACGAAAAAAATAAGGTGCTTCTTTTGGTTAGATATAAGGACACCCGCTCTGGTGTACAATGCCTGTTCATTGGGACAAAGTTGCACTTTGCACTCCCAAAAATGTGGGTGGATTAGGAGTTAAAAACATTCAGGCACAATTTTTTTGTGTTATGATGTGGGCGTGCAACGGGTTCACGGGGCGTCGCTGGTGGCCCCCTTCACAGCGGACAAGGTCAGGAGCGCGGTGCGAGCTCTCGATCGGAATAGCGCGCCCGGCCCCGGCCGGATCGACCCGGCGTTCTATCAGGCCGCCTGGTCAACAGTCGGGTGTGACGTTTGCCGCCCGTTCCACGACTTCCACGCTGGCGTCGCTCCCCTCGACGGGATTAACCGCGCCTACATTGCTCTGCTTCCGAAGGGCGTCGGGTGCCCACTCCGGGCACTTTCCGGCCCATCTCTCTCCAGAACACGGACGTCAAAACTCTCTGTCGAGGGCTCACCTCTCGGCTGCAGCGGAATATCAGTGCGACTATCGATGAAGATCAGTCCAGGTTCATCTCCGGGCACAACATTGCTGAGAATTTCATCTATGCTTCGGAGATGGTCCAATGTTGCTTCAAGAGAAAAGCCCCCACGCTAGTCTTCAAGCTTGATTTCTCCAAAGCCTTTGACTGCATCAACTGGGCGTCTCTGCGCGCGGTCACGCTCGCTCGGGGATTTCTGGTGCTGTGGTGTGACTGGATGGATGAGATCCTCCTATCCTCCCGCTCCGCTGTGCTCCTCAATGGCATCCCCGGGAAGTGGTTCCCCCTTCGATGCGGGCTCCATCATGGGGACCCGGTCTCCCCCTACCTCTTCCTCCTGGTCACGGACGTGCTCCAGCGGCTCATCCGTGTCGACTACCTGATGAGCCATCCCCTGGTGAGCGGGCCCCCCTGGTGTTGCAGTACACGGACGACACGCTCATCATCATGCGCGCGTGTCCCTGTGCTGCGGCCCGCCTCCGAGCTACCCTCGATGCCTTCGCCACTGCCACTGGGCTCGTCATCAACTACGGCAAGAACACGCTCGTCCCCATGCATGTTGATGCCTCCACTCTGGCGGGGATGGTCGATTTGGTGGGCTGCAGGGTGGAGAGCTTCCCCCAGACCTATCTGGGGCTCCCGCTGTCGTGCTTCAAGCTAGGAGTCGCCGACTTCCACTTCATCATCGCCAAGGTCGATCGGTATCTGGCTGGCTGGCGCGCCCTCCTCCTCTCCCCTGCAGGGCGCCTGGTTCTCATCAACGTTGTCCTCGATGCCATGCCCTCATATGCCATGGGCGCTGTTGGGGAACGTAGTAATTTCAAAAAATTTCCTAGGCACACGCAAGATCATGGTGATGCATAGCAACGAGAGGGGAGAGTGTGATCTACGTACCCTTGTAGACCGACAGCGGAAGCGTTTAGCACAACGCGGTTGATGTAGTCATACGTCTTCACGGCCCTACCGATCAAGCACCGAAAATACGGCACATCCGAGTTCTAGCACACGTTCACCTCGATGACGATCCCCGGACTCCGATCCAGCAAAGTGTCGGGGAAGAGTTCCGTCAGCACGACGGCGTGGTGACGATCTTGATGTTCAACTATCGCAGGGCTTCGCTTAAGCACCACTACAATATTATCGAGGAGTATGGTGGAAGGGGGCACCGCACACGGCTAAGAAAACGATCATGAGGATCAACTTGTGTGTCTAGGGGTGCCCCTGCCCCCGCATATAAAGGAGCAAGGGGAGGAGGCCGGCCGGCCCTAGGGCGTGCCAAGGAGGAGGAGTCCTCCTCCTAGTAGGAGTAGGACTCCCCTCTTTCCTACTCCTACTAGGAGGAGGAAAGGAAGGGGGAGAGGGAGAAGGAAAGGGGGGCGCCGCCCCCCTCTCCTAGTCCAATTCGGACCAGAGGGGGAGGGGGCGCGCGGCCCACCCTGGCCGCCCCTCTCTCTCTCCACTAAGGCCCATAAGGCCCATTACTTCTCCCGTGGGGGTTCTGGTAACCCTCCGGCACTCCGGTTTTCTCCGAAATCACCCGGAACACTTTAGGTGTCCGTATATAGCCGTCCAATATATCAATATTTATGTCTCGACCATTTCGAGACTCCACGTCATGTCCGTGATCACATCCGGGACTCCGAACTAACTTCGGTACATCAAAACTCATAAACTCATAATATAACTGTCATCGAAACCTTAAGCGTGCGGACCCTACGGGTTCGAGAACAATGTAGACATGACCGAGACATGTCTCCGGTCAATAACCAATAGCGCAAACTGGATGCTCATATTGGCTCCCACATATTCTACGAAGATCTTTATCGGTCAGACCGCATAACAACATACATTGTTCCCTTTGTCATCGGTATGTTACTTGCCCGAGATTCGATCGTCGGTATCTCAATACCTAGTTCAATCTCGTTACCGGCAAGTCTCTTTACTCGTTTCATAATACATCATCTCGCAACTAACTCATTAGTTGCAATGCTTGCAAGGCTTATGTGATGTGCATTACTGAGAGGGCCCAGAGATACCTCTCCGACAATCGGAGTGACAAATCCTAATCTCGAAATACGCCAACCCAACATTTACCTTTGGAGACACCTGTAGAGCTCCTTTATAATCACCCAGTTACGTTGTGACATTTGGTAGCACACAAAGTGTTCCTCCGGCAAACGGGAGTTGCATAATCTCATAGTCATAGGAACAGGTATAAGTCATGAAGAAAGCAATAGCAACATACTAAACGATCGGGTGCTAAGCTAATGGAATGGGTTATGTCAACCACATCATTCTCCGATCCTGTTAATCAAATGACAACACATGTCTATGGTTAGGAAACATAACCATCTTCGATTAACGAGCTAGTCAAGTAGAGGCATACTAGTGACGTTTAGTTTGTATATGTATTCACACAAGTATTATGTTTCCGGATAATACAATTCTAGCATGAGTAATAAACATTTATCATGATATAAGGAAATAAAATAATAACATTATTATTGCCTCTAGGGCATATTTCCTTCAGGCGCACTCAAGCTGCCACCTAAGGTGGTCCGAGCTCTGGACTCCCTCCGACGTGCCTTCCTCTGGAACGCTGCGGAGCACGCGTCTGGGCCGCAGTGCCTTGTCGCTTGGGCTTGCGTGGGCCATGATAAGGATGAGGGCGGTCTCGGGGTCTGGGACCTTGCTTCGCAAAACGATGTTGTGCTGCTGAAGACTCTCCAGCGTCTTCACTCAGCTACCCCGTCTATGTTGGCTGCCTGGGTTTGGGTCCAGGGTGCCTCCACGTTGACTCACGGGGCTCCGTGCTTGCCGGTGAGCACTGGACGTGCCTTCGCGGTCTTATGCCACTCTAGCGCTCTCTTTCTCGGGTTGTCGTGGGCGATGGGATAACGACGGCCTTCTGAGAGGATAACTGGCTCCCTTGCGGCCCTCTCTGGCTTGCCTTCCCCGCCCTTGCCACCCACACCACCTGCCCCGAGGTTTCGGTGTTTGTGGTGCGTGCCCGGGGCCTCGACGCGGTCCTAGTCCCGCGTCTCTCCTCTGTCATGGCTGGTGAGCATCTTCTAGTGCTGCTGATGGTTGGCACGGCAACTATGGCTGCCCCGGACGTCCGAACCCTGCCTCTGTGTGAGAAGAAGGGCAGCGTGCTTGCCACCTCGGCTATGTACAAGCTGTCTCGGCTCGGCGGTGAGACAGAGGCAAACATGGCCTTCCTCTGGGGGTCCGCAGCGCTGTCCCGGGTCAAGTTTTTCTCCTGGCTCCTCTCCATGGGCAGAATCCACACCCGCGATGCCTTGCTGAAGAAGCACATCGTCGAACTGTCCGGGGCCGGATGACCGGAGTGCGGGGCGGGGTTGGAAACGCCAGACCACCTCATTTTCGCCAGCCCATTCACGTGCGCCTTCTTGGTTGTGCTCATGGTGGACACGACTGTCTACTCTACTCGGGAGCTCCACCTCTTCGACGCCTCTGCCGCGGTCGGGTCTGCGTCCCCCCGCGCCTTCTCTCTACTCTGCTGCTGGCACCTTTGGAAAAGACGAAACACCATGGTGTTTCGACAGGATTCCCCATCCCTCGCCGCGACATTGAAAGCCTGTCGAGATGACGCCGTGCTTTGGCGCGGACTGTTTCTGATGTCTACTACACAACCTTCTTCACTACTAGGAAAAGGGCTATAGATGATATGGCCACTAATAGCGCACCAGACGTGTGGTGCGCCATTAGTATATACTAATGGCGCACCATGTGTAGGTGTGCCGTTAGTGTCCAAATAATAATGGCGCACCACATCCACGGTGTGCCATTAGTAACAAATTTTTTTTTTCATTTTTTTTCAAAACTAGTAATGGCGCACCAGTGGATAGTGCGCCATTACTAGTTAAACTAGTAATGGCACACCACATCCACGGTGCGCCACTAGTAATTTTTTTTCAATTTTTTTATTTATTTTTTCAAAACTAGTAATGGCGCACCAGTGGACACTGCGCCATTACTAGTTTTTAACTAGTAATGGCGCACTGTCCACTGGTGCGCCATTACTAAGTTTTTTTTAAAAAAAAAATTCAGAATTTGTTTTATTTTTTTTCCAAAACTAGTAATGGCGCACCACACCCATGGCGCACCACACCCATGGTGCGCCATTACTAACTTGGCCCAAAACTTCCACCGAATGCACCCCCCCGGACCGCCTTTTCAGTTAAAAAAATAAAAAAATTGATGGAAATGTCAAAAAAATAAAAGAAAATAAGTTTCCCATGTGATATGTGGTCTAGTTGTTGGGAAAATTTACAAATATGAATTTCGACTTTATTTGCAAAATCTCTCTGGAATTTGTAAAATGGGCATAACTTTTGCATACGAACTCGGATTAAAAAGTTTTCTATATGAAAAATCATCTACTCGAAAAGTTACATCCAAATTTAACTGGGGGAACCCAGTTAAACATTTTCAAAATCCTCAAAAACTAACAGAAAAAAAGTTACGGGGCTTTTAAGATCCGGAGGCAAAAAAATTCAAAAAATTTCAAACTTACTAGTGGCGCACCGTATGCTAGGTGCACCACTAGTAACAGAAAAAAATTGGTTTCGAAATTTTTTTTGAATTATTTTTCAAAATATGATACGTAATATGACCGGGAAGTTTGAAATATTTTTTCAAAATTTCATCATACTCATGAACTAAGTCCTAGACATCAGCAAGGTTTCATAGGATTGATATGATAGATATATCTATAAATGCCTGTGAAGTGAGGTGGTGCTGGGGTTGGATAGAACTACGAAGTTAAGCGTGCTTGGGCTGGAGTAGTGTGAGGATGGGTGACCTTCTGGGAAGTTTGACCATAGAGTGTGATTTGACTTGAGATTAAGCATATTGACCCGAGATTAAGCTATAGTGACCCGAGATTAAGAAAAAAATAAAAAAAAATTGATTTTTTTTGAAATAAATTTGATTTTTTTTAATTTTTTTTGAAATAAATTGCTACTAATGGCGCACTCCTGCGTGGTGCACCATTAGTATACCAGATACTAATGGCGCACCGTGGGCTATACTAATGGCGCACCGGTTGTGCATCATTAGTAAAAAAATCTAATGGCGTGGTGCTAGTAGCAAAATTTCCTCAAGTGGGAGGCGTAGGATGAAGATGGTCTCTCTCAAGCAACCCTGCAACCAAATAACAAAGAGTCTCTTGTGTCCCCAACACACCCAATACAATGGTAAATTGTATAGGTGCACTAGTTCGGCGAAGAGATGGTGATACAAGTGCAATATGGATAGTAGATAATGGTTTTTGTAATCTGAAAATATAAAAACAGCAAGGTAACTAATGATAAAAGTGAGCACAAACGGAATTGCAATGCTAGGAAACAAGGCCTAGGGTTCATACTTTCACTAGTGCAAGTCCTCTCAACAATAATAACATAATTGGATCACATAACTATCCCTCAACATGCAACAAAGAGTCACTCCAAAGTCACTAATAGCGGAGAACAAACGAAGAGATTATGGTAGGGTACGAAACCACCTCAAAGTTATTCTTTCCAATCAATTCGTTGGGCTATTCCTATAAGTGTCACAAATAGCCCTAGAGTTCGTACTAGAATAACACCTTAAGACACAAATCAATCAAAACCCTAATGTCACCTAGATACTCCAATGTCACCTCAAGTATCCGTGGGTATGATTATACGATATGCATCACACAATCTCAGATTCATCTATTCAACCAACACATAGAACCTCAAAGAGTGCCCCAAAGTTTCTACCGGAGAGTCAAGACGAAAACGTGTGCCAACCCCTATGCATAGATTCCCAAGGTCACAGAACCCGCAAGTTGATCACCAAAACATACATCAAGTGGATCAATAGAATACCCCATTATCACCACGGGTATCCCATGCAAGACATACATCAAGTGTTCTCAAATCCTTAAAGACTCAATCCGATAAGATAACTTCAAAGGCAAAACTCAATTCATTACAAGAGAGTAGAGGGGGAGAAATATCATAAAATCCAACTATAATAGCAAAGCTCGCGATACATCAAGATCGTACCACCTCAAGAACATGAGAGAGAGAGAGAGATCAAACACATAGCTACTGGTACATACCCTCAGCCCCGAGGGTGGACTACTCCCTCCTCGTCATGGAGAGCGCCGGGATGATGAACATGGCTACTGGAGAGGGATTCCCCCTCCGGCAGGGTGCCGAAACGGGTCTAGATTGGTTTTCGGTGGCTACGGAGGCTTCTGGCGGCGGAACTCCCGATCTATTCTGCTTCCCGAAGTTTTTAGGGTATATGGGTATATATGGGAGGAAGAAGTACGTCGTTGGACCTTCGGGCTGTCCACGAGGCAGGGGGCGCGCCTAGGGGGGTGGGCACGCCCCCCACCCTCATGGGTAGCCCGGGACTCTCCTGGTCCATCTCCGATACTCTGTGGGCTTCTTCTGGTCCAAAAATAAGTTTCGTGAAGTTTCAGGTCAATTGGGCTCCGTTTGATTTTCCTTTTCTGCGATACTCTAAAACAAGAAAAAAAACAGAAACTGACACTGGGCTCTGGGTTAATAGGTTAGTCCCAAAAATAATGTACAAGTGTCTAATAAAGCCCATAAACATCCAAAACAGATAATATAATAGCATGAATACTTCATAAATTATAGATACATTGGAGACGTATCAGCATCCCCAAGCTTAATTCCTACTCGTCCTCGAGTAGGTAAATGATAAAATAAATAATTTATGAAGTGTGAATGCTAGTAAGTGCACAAGTTTGATCAATGATAATTTCAATCACCTTTTCTAGCATCATTATATATCATAACAATAGCTCATCTCATAAAGCTTCTAATGATCAAGTAACAAACTATTCACATGTTAAAGTATAGATCATAAACTTTCTTGAAAACTAACAAACCGTGTTATCAGTCACCAAACAATTACAATTCATCTTATTTTCAGGAAGAGTCTATGTCAGAGCTTTGATTTAGCAAACCCCACATACTCAACTATCATGTAGTCCTTCACAATTGCTAACACTCACGCAATATTCATGGGTTCAAAGTTTTAATCAGATACAGAGGAAGATAGGGGCTTATAGGTTCGTCTCCCAACCTTTTACCTCAAGGGTAATGTCAACAATAATTGTTCATGATGCCTTACATCCAATTGGATATATATATATATATATATATATATATATATATATCAGAATCTTTCCAACACAATGTGCTTGCCAAAGGATAAAATGTAAAAAGGAAAGGTGAAGATCACCATGACTCTTGCATAAGGTAAAAGAAAAGATAGGCCCTTCGCAGAGGGAAGCAGAGGTTGCAGTGCACTTTTATAGTTGGATGCACAAAATCTTAATGCGAGGGAACGTCACTTTATATTGCCACTTGTGATAGGGACCTTTATTATGCACTCCATCTCTTTTATTGCTTCCATATCACAAGATCGTATAAAGCTTATTTTCTCCACACTAAAAGATCATACATATTTAGAGAGCAATTTTTATTGCATGCACCGATGACAACTTACTTGAAGGATCTTACTCAATCCATATGTAGGTATAGTGGACTCTCATGGCAATACTGGTTTAAGGGATGTTTGGAAGCACAAGTAGTATCTCTACTTGGTGCGAAGAACTTGGCTAGCATGAGGGGGAAAGGCAAGCTCAACGTGTTGGGCGATCCATGACAATATACTTTATTTCGAGTATAAGAAAACATAACCCATTACGTTGTCTTCCTTGTCCAACATCAACCTTTTAGCATGTCATATTTTAATGAGTGCTCACAATTACAAAAGATGTCCAAGACAGTATATTTATATGAGAAATCTCTCTTCCTTCAATATTCTTTCATGAATTGTTCAAGTGACCAATACAATGTTTGCTAACCTTCAATAAATTTACCACTTCTACTTCTTATATGTAAAGTCATTACTCCCCATGGGATAAGCATATGAAACATATATAATTTCAGATTTATGATATTCGCTCATTCAACTATTTACTCATAGGATATAAGTGAAGCACACGAGTAAATGACAAACTACTCCAAAAAGATATATGTGAAGATCAATGAGTAGTTGAATAATTACGCAACTATGTGAAGACTCTCTAACATTTACTAATTTCAGATCTTGATATTTTATTCAACAACAAGCAAAGCAAAATAAAATTACATTCTAAGAATGGCAAACATCATGTGAAGAAGCAAAAACTTAGGATCAACCGAAACTAATCGATAGTTGTTGAAGAAGAAAGGTGGGATGCCAACCGGGGCATCCCCAAGCTTAGACGCTTGAGACTTCTTGAAATATTATCTTGGGATGCCTTGGGCATCCCCAAGCTTGAGCTTTTGTGTCTCCTTAATTCCTCTCATATCACGGTCTCCCTAAATCTCAAAAGCTTCATCACACAAAACTCAACAAGGACTCGTGAGATAAGTTAGTATAAACCAATGCAAAAACCTTATCATACTCTACTGTAGCAAATCACTAAAATTATTATTCAACATTTCACACTAAATTCCTCTGCATATTTAATAGTCCTATCCTCAAATAGAATCATTAAAGAAGCAAACATATGCAAACAATGCAAACATAACAGCAATGTGCCTAAACAGGACAGTCTGTAAAGAGTGCAGAAAGATCCATACTTCCCTAACTCCAAAAATTATGAAAGAAAATTCCCACTGTAATAAATTTATCAGAGCTTAATATGCAAAAGGTTTCAATATTTTATCACATTCTGACTTTTCTAGGGAATTATTGCAACAGCGGTAAACTTTCTGTTTTCAAATAGCAACATGAAGACTTGTAAAATAGGCATAGTAAAGGCTATCAATGCCAATAAAAGATGCAAAACATTGTTATAAATAACAGAAAGCAAATCCTAACAAAATAAATTGACGCTCCAAGGAAAACACATATCATGTGGTGAATAAAAATATAGCTCCAAGTAAAGTTACCGATGAACGAAGACGAAGGAGGGGATGCCTTCCGGGGCATCCCCAAGCTTAGGCTCTTTGTTGTCCTTGAATATTACCTTGGGGTTCCTTGGGAATCCCCAATCTTAGACTCTTGCCACTCCTTATTCCATAGTCCATCGAATCTTTACATAAAACTTGAAAACTTCACAACACAAAACTTAACAGAAAACTCGTAAGCTTCGTTAGCGAAAGAAAACAAAACACCACTTCAAGGTACTGTAATGAACTCATTCTTTATTTATATTGATGTTAAACCTACTTTATTACCACTTCTTATGGTTTATAAACTCTTTTACTAGCCATAGATTCATCAAAATAAGTAAACAACACATGAAAAACAGAATCTGTCAAAAACAGAACAGTCTATAGTAATATGTAACTAATGCAAACTTCTGGAACCCCAAAAATTCTAAAATACATTTCTGGACGTGAGTAATTTATCTATTAATCATATTCAAAAAGAATTAACTAAATAGCACTCTCCAATAAAAAATGGCAGCAATTCTCGTGAGCGCTAAAGTTTCTTTTTTTTTACAGCATGATCAACAAGACTTCCCCCAAGTCTTCCCAACGGTTATACTTGGCACAAACACTAATTAAAACATAAAAACTCAATAATAACAGAGGCTAGATAAATTATTTATTGCTAAATAGGAGAAAAAATAAATAAACAAAAATAAAATTGGGTTGCCTCCCAATAAGCGCTATCGTTTAACGCCCCTAGCTAGGCATGATGATTTCAATGATGCTCACATAAAGGATAAGAATTGAAACATAAATAGAGCTTCATGAAGAATATGAGTAGCACATTTAACTCTAACCCACTTCCTATGCATAGGGATTTTGTGAGCAAACAACTTATGGAAACAAGAATCAACTTGCATAGGAAGGTAAAACAAGCATAACTTCAAAATTTTAAGAACATAGAGAGGAAAGTAGATATTATTGCAATTCCTACAAGCATATATTCCTCCCTCATAATAATTTTCAGTAGCACCATGAATGAATTCAACAATATAACCAGCACCTAAAGCATTCTTTTCATGATTTACAAGCATAGAAAATTTACTACTCTCCACATAAGCAAGATTCTTCTCCTTCGGAATAGTGGGAGTATCATAAGAGACTCGAATACTATAAATTGTTTCCACATTAAAAGAGTAATGTTCAGAAAAAGGGTAATCATAATCATGACAAGTTTTATAAATATAATCATCACTACTTTTTATAGCATATGTATCATCACAATAATTATCATAAGTAGCAACTTTGTTCTCATCATAATCAATTGAAACCTCTTCCGAGATAGTGGAATCATTACTAAATAAAGTCATGACCTCTCCAAATCCACTTTCATCAATGTAATCATCATAAGTAGGAGGCATGCTATCATCATTATAAATTTTCATATCAAAACTAGGGAGACTAAAAATATCATCTTCATTAAACGTAGCATCCCCAAGCTTGGGACAAACATTAATTGCAGCAAATATATTCTCAAAAACATCATCTTCTTCAAACATAGCATCCCCAAGCTTGGGCCTTTTGATATCATAAGCATAATCACTCTCATCATCAATAGTATGGATAGCACCAACAGTATATCAATTATCGTATTCTTCCAAGCAAGTGCTAAAAAGATTTTCAAGATCATAAGAAGTATCATTATCTTCCCAATCATAATCATCACAACAAGAAATAGGCATAACGAGATCATCATCAAGTGCATCATCTTCCACAATTATATTTTCATGAGGCACAACAGTAATAGGAGCATCATTATTTGGGAGAGATATCTTTTTACCTCTCTTCCTTTTTCTTTTCTTCTTCTTCACCACATCATGTGTGGGTTCAATCCTCCTTTTGGAGCTCCTTATTAATGAGATTGGTTGAATAGAAGGCTCCTCCTCGTTACCTGATTCATCATAAGAAATAATATGAGGATATTGGGAAGTCTCTTCCCTTTCATTAGTATTCTCTTCATCTTATATTTGTTTTCTTTTCTTTATGTAATTGGCAATATAAGGGTTTTCAAAGCAATTCACCGCACAATACATATAAATTTCCTCTAGATCAAAATCAAGAAATTTATCGAGATTAAATTTTGGAATACCCTCAGTTATACGTCTCATTTCTTCATAACCCAAAAGAATACTAAGCTCTTTATGATGCTCAAGGGTAATCAAGTTATCACAATTTTTGGACATGAATTGATCATGAAACAAATAGCATTGGAGCTTTAAATGACCATGTTCATTGCAAAGTTCACAAGGATGGCGATAAATATTGAATCTTTCAGCACAAACATCTAGCCTTTCTTGCCACAATTTAGTTTCTAAATGCTTATGCCTCTTGCAATATCTATCTTCCCTATTTGGTGTGTACTTGCAAACCCAATGCACTCCACAAAAATTGACATGTTTATAGGAGACATTTTCATCATAACTAGTGCAATCATCATTAGTACTATGGATATTCAAGGAGTTCATACTAACAACATTACAATCATGCTCATTATTCAAAGATTTAGTGCCAAACATTTTAATGCATTCTTCTTCTAACACTTCGGCACAATTTTCCTTTCCATCATACTCACGAAAGATATTAAAAAGATGAAGCATATGAGGTAAAATCAATTCCATATTTTTTGTAATTTTCTTTTATAAACTAAACTAGTGATAAAACAAGAAACTAAAAGACTCAATTGCAAGATCTAAAGATATACCCTCAAGCGCTAACCTCCCCGGCAACGGCGCCAGAAAAGAGCTTGATGTCTACTACACAACCTTCTTCTTGTAGACGTTGTTGGGCCTCCAAGTGCAGAGGTTTGTAGGACAGTAGCAAATTTCCCTCAAGTGGATGACCTAAGGTTTATCAATCCGTGGGAGGCGTAGGATGAAGATGGTCTCTCTCAAGCAACCCTGCAAGCAAATAACAAAGAGTCTCTTGTGTCCCCAACACACCCAATACAATGGTAAATTGTATAGGTGCACTAGTTCGGCGAAGAGATGGTGATACAAGTGCAATATGGATAGTAGATAATGGTTTTTGTAATCTGAAAATATAAAAACAGCAAGGTAACTAATGATAAAAGTGAGCACAAACGGTATTGCAATGCTAGGAAACAAGGCCTAGGGTTCATACTTTCACTAGTGCAAGTCCTCTCAACAATAATAACATAATTGGATCACATAACTATCCCTCAACATGCAAGAAAGAGTCACTCCAAAGTCACTAATAGCGGAGAACAAACGAAGAGATTATGGTAGGGTACGAAACCACCTCAAAGTTATTCTTTCCAATCAATCCATTGGGCTATTCCTATAAGTGTCACAAACATCCCTAGAGTTCGTACTGGAATAACACCTTAAGACACAAATCAACCAAAACCATAATGTCACCTAGATACTCCAATGTCACCTCAAGCATCCGTGGGTATGATTATACGATATGCATCACACAATCTTAGATTCATCTATTCAACCAACACATAGAACCTCAAAGAGTGCCCCAAAGTTTCTACCGGAGAGTCAAGACGAAAACGTGTGCCAAACCCTATGCATAGATTCCCAAGGTCACGGAACCCGCAAGTTGATCACCAAAACATACATCAAGTGGATCAATAGAATACCCCATTGTCACCACGGGTATCCCATGCAAGACATACATCCACTAGTGCAGAACCGGGCAATAGCACCGGTTCGTAAGGCCCTTTAGTGCCGGTTCGATAACCGGCACTAAAGTGTGGGCACTAAATTAGGCCCCCCCCCTTTAGTACCGGTTCAGCACGAACTGGTGCTAAAGGGCAACCACGTGGCACGAGCCAGCTCCGTGTGCACGTAGGACATTAGTACTGGTTGGTAACACCAACCGGTACTAAATGTTTGGGTGTGTTTTGGTTTTTTTTTGATTTTTACTTTAATTTTGTGTTTTCAATTTAATTTAGTGATTGTTTGACATTATAATGAGTTGTTAAATCATTAGGTGAAGGTACCACAGATTAGTTTGACTGGATGCATGTGGATCCTAGCTAAGTCATCAAGTATATGTCATACCCATATTATATATACTTGATCACCTAATTAAGTGATCGAGGTAATATGGATATGGCATATACTTGATCACTTAGCTAGAATCCATCCAGTTGAAACTAATCTGCAGTTTCTTTCATAATGATATAATAACTCATCATCATATTAATATAAAAACTCTTGCATCATATATATCATCACCAACAACAGTTTTCATAGCTAGCTAAAAATCATCATATAATAGTCGTCTCATTACCACTACTTAATCATCATATAGTCATTACCGCTATCTAATCACCACCAACACTAGCTTAAAGAATAAACATTTACTTGTACCAGAAGCAAAGATATCATCGAGTTCAACATGGTAATGATATTATAAGCATTCATAACACCACAAAAGAAAATCACTCTTTGAGATTAAGTTCAGGACGAAGAACACGGACATGAGAGGACAAGTACTAAGAGCATGAACTAGCTAATTAATCACTCCTGCTGCTCTCTCTCAGGTAAAATAGCATAGAACATGTATAGCTTTCCTGATTCATCATATTGGAGCATGCAGATGAACCTGCCTCCTAATCATGGGTTGCGCTTCTGATTGCTGCCCCCTAGTACTTCTCTGCGATCGTTCACAACTTTGCTCCAGTCTTTTACTATTAAGCATTCCTCGCTATTAGGAATCCTGAATGCACTAAAGTGCACTGTAGGATATCTTGGCCGTAAGCTAACAATATTCATGGAACCTTTAGTCTCGATCCAATCAGGCACAACATTCATCGGGAGTCCCTGTTGAAGAACATCGTATAGTAACATACTTAGCAATGAAGTTTAGCTTAAAAAAATAATGTATGCAAAAGATGCACTGAGGAGAAATAGTAGAAATCTTACCATATTTCCTAAATATATGTGATCATAGTTCAGTACGAACACTATTGGTCGCATGTTTTGAGCACTAACATTTCTAAGTGTAGGAATTTTTTTTGTCTTGACAGCATCAAGATCCTCAAGCCATGAAACATAATGACTTGTCTCCTCGCAGTTTAGTTCAGCCCCGGGACAGTGGGCGGTCCTGTCTACCAAGCGCCGGACATGTTTGCTTGATTGGAAATAAGCTGTCAATATAAATTGAGATCTATTAATTCAACTGGTTCAAATAATCTCATATCGAGGACATAAATATGGTTGAGAAACTCACATAATGGTAGAACTGGAGGCGTCTGCTCATCAACCCAGATGTCTCTATTACCTTCAATATCATCTTCCGGACGAATATCAAAGGTGATAACCATATTAGGCTCAAATGCATAAGCCTTGCCTAGTGCTTGCCATGTTTTGCATTCAAAATAGGTGTATGTGTTTGCATTGTATAATTTGACGTTGAAGGTATAACCATGCCCGGTCTTCAAGTAAACTCTTTTTACCTCCATAGTTTCGTTAGGACTGAAACCTATCTTATCCAAGACAAAAATTCTTGCATAGCAGGGGATACGCTAGCAGAATAGTGAAAAATTAAAATTAAAAGTTGAAGCAAATGAAGCATAAGTCATGCTTCATTACGAAAAAAGACTTGTCGTTGTGACTTACTGTATCCACTTCGAAGTTCTCATCCATCTTGATGCTGAAGCGTCTATCATCAACTAGAAAATTTCTGCCGCACAGGCCGCGCTGGTCTTCGCAGTATTCGCACATAATGAAATCGTGTTCGTCGTCAGACGACATTCCTATGTTCATAGATGAAACATTAAACACTCATTAGTTCTATTAATTCAACTAATTCTGTTAATTCAACTAGTTCAACTAATTAATTCAACTAAGCACTTACGAAAAATATACCTAAATAAAGTAGCTCAACTAATTCAACTAATTAATTCAACTAATTCAACTAAACTAGTTCTATTAATTTTCTTACTAAAAATAAGGTAGCTAGTTCTATATAATAAAATGTTAATTAGATAATCAAATCTCATATAACTAAATTAAATATATATATATCTAACATATAATTTATATCTAATTCATCTAAAATTTGACATTAATATCTAACATATGTTCATATATAGGTGAAACATTAAACACTTACTAGTTCTATTAATCCAACTAAATAAACTAGTTCTATTAATTCAACTAAGCATTTACTAAAAATAAACTAGTTCTATTAATTTCTTACTAAAAAATAAAGTAGGTAGTTCTATATAGTAATATTTTGATTAGATCATCGAATCTCATATACCTAATTTTTTTTACTAAAAATAACTAGTTCTATTAATTCAACTAATTCAACTAAGAATTTACTAAAAATAAACTAGTTCTATTAATTTTCTTACTAAAATATATAAAGTAGCTATATATAGTAATATTTTAATTAGATCATCAAATCTCATATACCTAAATTTTCTTACTAAAAATAAACTAGTACTAATTCAACTAGCTAGTTCAACTAAGCATTTACTAAAAATAAACTAGTTATATTAATTCAACTAGTTCAAATAATCTCATATACCTAATTAATTAATATCTAGCTAATTCATCTAACAATTGACATTAATATTTAACTTCTCTATCTAATTCATCTAACAATTGACATTAATATTTAACTTCTCTATCTAATTCGTCTAACATTAACATTCTAACATTCTTATCTAGGTAATTCATCTAATTAACAATTTGACATGCATTAATCTAAAACACAGATAACAGAAAATAAGTAAAAAAATTATGGCGTATGTGTGCGTGTGTGTGTATGTATGTGTGTGTACGTACGAGCGGGGGCGGCGCCGTACGGGCGGCGGTGCGAGACGGCCACGACGGGGATGGCACGACGGGGCGGCGGCGTACGGGCGACGGCGCGAGACGGCAACGACGGGGGCGGGGACGACCGGGGTGCGCGACGCCTGGGATGGCCGGGGCACGATGATGGTGACGGGGACGGGGCGCGATACGGGGCGGGGGCGGGGGCGGCGACGAAGACGAACGGGATCTAACTGAAAATTTTCGTAAGTGTTGTATATATAGGAGAGGCCTTTAGTACCGGTTGGAGCCACCAACCGGTACTAAAGGCCAACTTTGGCCAGGCCAAGAGGCGGGAAGAGCACCCTTTAGTACCGGTTGGAGCCACCAACCGGTACTAAAGACCACCCTTTAGTACCGGTTGGAGCCACCAACCGGTACTAAAGGTGGTGCGCTGCCACCCGCGGTGCACAAAGTTTAGTCCCACCTCGCCGGGCGAAGGGCAGCCGCACTGGTTTATAAACCCAGCCGCGGCTGCGCTTTCGAACTCCTCTATAAAGCAGGCTTCTGGGCCTAACTACGGCGTGCTACCCTGTGAGTCTGCTGGGCCTTGTGGGCCTGAAATTGCACACCCGTGGTCTAGCAGGCCCACAGGACAGCACCCCAAATTTTTTCATATAGTTGTTTTTCTTTTCTGCTTTATTTTTTCTTCTATTTATTTCTGAGTAGTTTTTTTCTTTTCTGCTATATTTATTTTCTTCCATTTATTTCTGAGTAGTTTTTTCATATAATTTTTTTCTTTTCTGCTATAGTTTTTTTCTGCTTTATTTAGTTTCTTCTATTCATTTATTTTTATGTACCATGCCAAGTTGATGGTGTGGCTTTGAATGGTGCATACTGAATGCACAAAAAGTAAATGACTTAAAAACAACAAATGATGTCAGAACATGTTGGAAATTGATGACGTCGCTTTGAATGTTGTATACTGAACACAAAAGAAGTCCGAAGTTCAAATAAGTTTAAAAAACATTGAAGTCCCGTGTAACAGATGAGTTCTCGTTCGAAACCCTGATACTCCGAAAGAGATTGTCCAGTTTGTACACGAAGTGCGTCCAGTTTTTACCGTGACCCTCTCTACTCTTCCGCACATGCTATGCGGCTGAAATGATGATACCATGCCAAGTTTCAACATTTTCACAATTCATTTTGTAGTGATTTTCAATTTCACGGTCATTTAGCTCTCTAAACAATTAGGTAAATGATTGAAAACAGCAAATGATGTCAGAACATGTTGGAAATTGATGACGTCGCTTTGAATGCTGCATACTGAACACAAAAGAAGCCCGAAGTTCAAATAAGTTTAAAAAACATTGAAGTGCCCGTGTAACAGATGAGTTCTCGTCCGAAACCCTGATACTCCGAAAGAGATTGTCCAGTTTGTACACGAAGTGTGTCCAGTTTTTGCCGTCACCCTCTCTACTCTTTCGCACATGCTATGCGGGTGAAATGATGATACCATGCCAAGTTGCAACATTTTCACAGTTCATTTTGTAGTGATTTTCAATTTCACGGTCATTTAGCTCTCTAAACAATTAGGTAAATGACTGAAAACAGCAAATGATGTCAGAACATGTTGGAAATTGATGACGTCGCTTTGAATGTTGCATACTGAACACAAAAGAAGTCCTGAGATCAAATAAGTTTAAAAAACATTGAAGTGCCCGTGTAACAGATGAGTTCTCGTCCGAAACCCTGATACTCCAAAAGAGATTGTCCAGTTTGTACACGAAGTGCGTCCAGTTTTTACCGTGACCCTCTCTACTCTTCCGCACATGCTATGCGGCTGCAATGATGATACCATGCCAAGTTTCAACATTTTCACAGTTCATTTTGTAGTGATTTTCAATTTCACGGTCATTTAGCTCTCTAAACAATTAGGTACATGACTAAAAACAGCAAGTGATGTCAGAACATGTTGGAAATTGAAGACATCGCTTTGAATGCTGCATACTGAACACAAAAGAAGTCCTGAGGTCAAATAAGTTTAAAAACATTGAAGTGCCCGTGTAACAAATAAGTTGTTGTCCGAAACCCTGATACTCCGAAAGAGATTGTCCAATTTGTACACGAAGTGCGTCCAGTTTTTGCCGTGACCCTCTCTACTCTGTCGCACATGCTATGTGGGTGAAATGATGATACCATGCCAAGTCTCAACATTTTCACAGTTCATTTTGTAGTGATTTTCAATTTCACGGACATTTAGCTCTCTAAACAATTAGGTAAATGACTGAAAAGCAGCAAATGATGTCAGAACATGTTGCAAATTGATGACGTCGCTTTGAATGCTGCATACTGAACACAAAAGAAGTCCGGAGTTCAAATAAGTTTAAAAAACATTGAAGGGCCCGTGTAACAGATGAGTTCTTGTCCGAAACCCTAATACTCCGAAAGAGATTGTCCAGTTTGTACACGAAGTGCGTCCAGTTTTTGCCGTGACCCTCTCTACTCTTTCACACATGCTATGCGGGTGAAATGATGATACCGTGCCAAGTTTCAACATTTTCACAGTTCATTTTGTAGTGATTTTCAATTTCACGGTCATTTAGCTCTCTAAACAATTAGGTAAATGACTGAAAAACAGCAAATGATGTCAGAACATGTTGGAAATTGATGACGTCGCTTTGAATGCTGCATACTAAACGCAAAAGAAGTCCGGAGTTCAAATAATTTTAAAAAACATTGAAGTGCCCGTGTAACAGATGAGTTCTCGTCCGAAACCCTGATACTCCGAAAGAGATTGTCCAGTTTGTACACGAAGTGCGCCCAGTTTTTGCCGTGACCCTCTCTACTCTTTCGCACATGCTACGCGGGTGAAATGATGATACCATGCCAAGTTTCAACATTTTGACAGTTCATTTTGTAGTGATTTTCAATTTCACGTTCATTTAGCTCTCTAAACAATTAGGTAAATGACTGAAAACAGCAAAAGATGTCAGAACATGTTGGAAATTGATGATGTCACTTTGAATGCTGCATACTGAACGCAAAAGAAGTCCAGAGTTCAAATAAGTTTAAAAAACATTGAAGTGCCCGTGTAACAGATGAGTTCTCGTCCGAAACCCTGATACTCCGAAAGACATTGTCCAGTTTGTACACGAAGTGCGTCCAGTTTTTGCCGTGACCCTCTCTACTGTTTCGCACATGCTATGTGGGTGAAATGATGATACCATGCCAAATTTCAAGATTTTCACAGTTCATTTTATAGTGATTTTCAATTTCACGGTCATTTAGCTCTTTAAACAATTCGGTAAATGACTGAAAAACAACAAATGATGTCAAAACATGTTGGAAATTGATGACATCACTTTGAATGCTGCATACTGAACACAAGAAGTCCGGAGTTCAAATAAGTTATTAAAAATAAAAAAGAGGTGCAATGCTGGTTAATTTGCTTCAGGCCTTTCGGAATAGTGTAGACTGCACTGCACATTGCTCAGTGCAATCTATGCTATTTCGAAAGGCTTGAAGCTAAGCAACGTGCAGGTGAGCATTGCGCATCTTCGTCATTGTCTCTGCACTCATGGCTTATAAACAACTCATACCGCCTCTTTCTTGGCGAGGTGGGACTAAAAATCAGCTTACTAAGATATTCTAGTACCGGTTCATGCCATGAACCGGTACTAAAGGTCTTCGTGGGGGCCCCAGCCTGACCACAGCCGCACTGGCCTCATTAGTACCAGTTCGTGGCATGAACCAGTACTAAAGGTTGCCCACAAACCGGTACTAATGATGTCCGCCCGCCTAGCTGTTGGAACCAGCACTAATGGTCACATTAGTGCCGGCTAAATTCAAACCGGCACTAATGTGCTTCACATTTGACCCTTTTTCTACTAGTGATCAAGTGTTCTCAAATCATTAAAGACTCAATCCGATAAGATAACTTCAAAGGGAAAACTCAATTCATTACAAGAGATTAAAGGGGGAGAAAGATCATAAGATCCAACTATAATAGCAAAGATCGCGATACATCAAGATCGTACCACCTCAAGAACACGAGAGAGAGAGAGAGTGAGATCAAACACATAGCTACTGGTACATACCCTCAACCCCGAGGGTGGACGACTCCCTCCTCGTCATGGAGAGCGCCGAGATGATGAAGATTGCCACCGGAGAGGGATTCCCCCTCCGGCAGGGTGCCGGAACGGGTCTAGATTTGTTTTCGGTGGCTACGGAGGCTTCTGGCGGCGGAACTACCGATCTATTCTGCTTCCCGAAGTTTTTAGGGTATAAGGGTATATATGGGAGGAAGAAGTACGTCAGTAGCCCCCACCCTCGTGGGCAGACCGGGACTCTCCTGGTCGATCTCCGATACTCCGTGGGCTTCTTATGGTCCAAAAATAAGTTCCGTGAAGTTTCAGGTCAATTGGACTCCGTTTGATTTTCCTTTTCTGCGATACTCTAAAACAAGAAAAAAAACAGAAACTGGCACTGGGCTCTAGGTTAATAGGTTAGTCCCAAAAAATAATATAAAAGTGTCTAATAAAGCCCATAAACATCCAAAACAGATAATATAATAGCATGAATACTTCATAAATTATAGATACGTTGGAGACGTATCAGTTTCCCTCCGGTGAACAAGACCACGTCGATGCCTTGCCTCATGTGTTCCGCTTGTAATCTACCTCCCCCTCCCCCCCACCCACCAATGTATTGTTGTTGCCCCTGACGGTGTCCGCGCGGCTCTGCTGCTGTTCATGATGAAGGAAATATGCCCTAGAGGAGATAATAAAGTTATTATTTATTTCCTTATTTCATGATAAATGTTTATTATTCATGCTAGAATTGTATTAACCGGAAACATAATACATGTGTGAATACATAGACAAACATAATGTCACTAGTATGCCTCTACTTGACTAGCTCATTGATCAAAGATGGTTAAGTTTCCTAACCATAGACATGAGTTGTTATTTGATCAATGGGATCACATCATTAGGAGAATGATGTGATTGACTTGACCCATTCCATTAGCTTAGCACTTGATCGTTTGTTTACTGCTATTGCTTTCTTCATGACTTATACATGTTCTTATGACTATGAGATTATGCAACTCCCGAATACCGGAGGAACACTTTGTGTGCTACCAAACGTCACAACGTAACTGGGTGATTATAAAGGTGCTCTACAGGTGTCTCCGATGGTACTTGTGAGTTGGCATATATCAAGATCAGGATTTGTCACTCTGATTGTCGGAGAGGTATCTCTGGGCACTCTCGGTAATACACATCACTATAAGCCTTGCAAGCATGATAACAAATGAGTTAGTTACGGGGTGATGTATTACGGAACAAGTAAAGAGACTTGCCAGTAACAAATTGAACTAGGTATTGGATACCGACGATCGAATCTCGGGCAAGTAACATACTGATGACAAAGAGAACAACGTATAGTGTTGTGCGGTTTGACCGATAAAGATCTTTGTAGAATATGTAGGAACCAATATGAGCATCCAGGTTCCGCTATTGGTTATTGACCGGAGACGTGTCTCGGTCATGTCTACATAGTTCTCGAACCCGTAGGGTCCGCACGCTTAAAGTTCTGTGACGATCGGTTTTATGAGTTTATATGTTTTGATGTACCGAAGGTAGTTCGGAGTCCCGGATGCGATTGATATATTGGAAGCCTACATTTGGACATCGGAATAGTTCCGGGTGAAATCGGGATTTTACCGGAGTACCGGAGGGGTTACCGGAACCCCCTAAGGACTAATGGGCCTTGTTGGGCCATAAGGGAAAGAGAGAGGGGCCGGCCTAGGGCAGGCGGCGTGCCCCGTCCCCCCTGTCTGAATTGGACTAGGAGAAGGGGGGCGGCACTCCCCTTTCCTTCTCTTTCTCTCCCTGCCTTTCCCCCTCCTAGTAGGAGTAGGAAAGGAAGGACTCCTACTCCTACTAGGAGAAGGATTCCTCCTCCTAGGCGCGCCAACAAGGGCCGGCCGGCCTCCCCCTTGCTCCTTTATATACAGGGGCAGGGGGGCACCTCTAGACACACAAGTTGATCACAAAGATCTCTCCCAGCCGTGTGCGGTGCCCCCCTCCACCATAATCCACCTCGGTCATACTGTAGCGGTGTTTAGGGGAAGCCCTGCTATGGTAGCTTCATCAACATCGTCACCACGCCATCGTGCTGACGAAACTCTTCCCCAAGCTCTACTGGATCGCGAGTTCGCAGGACGTCACCGAGCTGAACGTCTGCTGGGTACGTGGACGGCACTTTCCCCTCTTGTTGCTATGCATCACCATGATCCTGCATGTCCGTAGGATTTTTTTTGAAATTACTACGTTCCCAACAGTGGTATCAGAGCCTGGTTTTATGCGTAGATGTTATATTCACGAGTAGAACAAAAGTGAGTTGTGGGCGATAAAATTCATAGTGCTTAGCAGCATGTCATACTTTGGTTCGGCGGTATTGTTGGATGAAGCAGACCGGACCAACATTACACGTACACTTACGCTAGACTGGTTCTTACCGACGTGCTTTGCACACAGGTGGCTAGCGGGTGTCAGTTTCTCCAACTTTAGTTGAACCGAGTGTGGCTACACCCGGTCCTTGAGAAGGTTAAAACAGCACCAACTTGACGAACTATCGTTGTGTTTTTGATGCGTAGGTAAGAATGGTTCTTGCTCAGCCCATAGCAGCCACGTAAAACATGCAACAACAAAGTAGAGGACGTCTAACTTGTTTTTGCAGGGCATGTTGTGATGTGATATGGTCAAGACATGATGCTATATTTTATTATATGAGATGATCATGTTTTGTAAACGGAGTTATCGGCAACTGGCAGGAGCCATATGGTTGTCGCTTTATTGTATGCAATGCAGTCGCCCTGTAATTGCTTTACTTTATCACTAAGCGGTAGCGATAGTCATCGAAGCAATAGTTGGCGAGATGACAACGATGCTACGATGGAGATCAAGGTGTCGCGCCGGTGACGATGGTGATCATGACGGTGCTTCGGAGATGGAGATCACAAGCACAAGATGATGATGGCCATATCATATCACTTATATTGATTGCATGTGATGTTTATCCTTTATGCATCTTATTCTGCTTTGTTTGACGGTAGCATTATAAGATGATCTCTCACTAAATTTCAAGATAAAAGTGTTCTCCCTGAGTATGCACCGTTGCCAAAGTTCGTCGTGCCGAGACACCACGTGATGATCGGGTGTGATAAGCTCTATGTCCATCTACAACGGGTGCAAGCCAGTTTTGCACACGCAGAATACTCGGGTTAAACTTGACGAGCCTAGCATATGCAGATATGGCCTCGGAACACTGAGACCGAAAGGTCGAGCGTGAATCATATAGTAGATATGATCAACATAGTGATGTTCACCATTGAAAACTACTCCATTTCACGTGATGATTGGTTATGGTTTAGTTGATATGGACCATGTGATCACTTAGATGATTAGAGGGATGTCTATCTAAGTGGGAGTTCTTAAGTAATATGATTAATTGAACTTAAATTTATCATGAACTTAGTACCTGATAGTATTTTGCTTATCTATGTTGTTGTAGATAGATGGCCCGTGTTGTTGTTCCGTTGAATTTTAACGCGTTCCTTGAGAAAGCAAAGTTGAAAGATGATGGTAGCAATTACACGGACTGGGTCCGTAACTTGAGGATTATCCTCATTGCTGCACAGAAGAATTACGTCCTGGAAGCACCGCTGGGTCCCAGGCCTGCTACAGATGCTGCTGACAACGTGAAGAATGTTTGGCAGAGTAAAGCTGATGACTACTCGGTAGTTCAGTGTGCCATGCTTTACGGCTTAGAACCGGGACTTCAACGACGTTTTGAACGTCATGGAGCATATGAGATGTTCCAGGAGTTGAAGTTAATATTGCAAGCAAATGCCCGGATTGAGAGATATGAAGTCTCCAATAAATTCTATAGCTGCAAGATGGAGGAGAATAGTTCTGTCAGTGAGCATATACTCAAAATGTCTAGGTATCATAATCACTTGATTCAACTGGAAGTTAATCTTCCTGTTGATAGTGTCATTGACAGAGTTCTTCAATCACTGCCACCAAGCTACAAAAGCTTCATGATGAACTATAATATGCAAGGGATGAATAAGACTATTCCCGAGCTCTTCTTGATGCTAAAGGCTGCGGAGGTAGAAATCAAGAAGGAGCATCAAGTGTTGATGGTCATCAAGACCACCAGTTTCAAGAAAAAGGGCAAAGGGAAGAATAAGGGGAACTTCAAGAAGAATGGCAAACAAGTTGCTGCTCAGGAGAAGAAACCCAAGTCTGGACCTAAGCCTGAGACTGAGTGCTTCTACTGCAAACAGACTGGTCACTGGAAGCGGAACTGCCCCAAGTTTTTGGCGGATAAGAAGGATGGCAAAGTGAACAAAGGTATATGTGATATACATGTTATTGATGTGTACCTTACCAGAGCTCGCAGTAGCACTTGGGTATTTGATACTGGTTCTGTTGCTAATATTTGCAACTCGAAGCAGGGACTACGGATTAAGCGAAGACTGGCTAAGGACGACGTGATGATGCGCGTGGGAAATGGTTCCAAAGTCGATGTGATCACTGTCGGCATGCTACCTCTACATCTACCTTCGGGATTAGTTTTAGACCTAAATAATTGTTATTTGGTGCAAGCGTTAAGCATGAACATTATATCTGGATCTTGTTTGATGCGAGACGGTTATTCATTTAAATCTAAGAATAATGGTTGTTCTATTTATATGAGTAATATCTTTTATGTTCATGCACCCTTAAAGAGTGGTCTATTCTTGTTGAATCTCGATAGTAGTGATACACATATTCATAATGTTGAAACCAAAAGATGCAGAGTTGATAATGATAGTGCAACTTATTTGTGGCACTACCGTTTGGGTCATATTGGTATAAAGCGCATGAAGAAACTCCATACTGATGGACTTTTGGAATCACTTGATTATGAATCACTTGGTACTTGCGAACCATGCCTTATGGGCAAGATGACTAAAACGCCATTCTCCAGAACTATGGAGCGAGCAACAGATTTGTTGGAAATCATACATACTGATGTATGTGGTCCGATGAATATTGAGGCTCGCGGCGGGTATCGTTATTTTCTCACCTTCACAGATGATTTGAGCAGATATGGGTATATCTACTTAATGAAACATAAGTCTAAAACATTTGAAAAGTTCAAAGAATTTCAGAGTGAAGTGGAAAATCATCGTAACAAGAAAATAAAGTTTCTGTGATCTGCTCATGGAGGAGAATATTTGAGTTACGAGTTTGGCCTACATTTGAAACAATGCGGAATAGTTTCGCAACTCACGCCACTTGGAACACCACAGCGTAATGGTGTGTCCGAACATCGTAATCGTACTTTACTAGATATGGTGCGATCTATGATGTCTCTTACGGATTTACCCCTATCATTTTGGGGTTATGCCTTAGAGACGGCTGCATTCACGTTAAATAGGGCACCATCAAAATCCGTTGAGACGACACCTTATGAACTATGGTTTGGCAAGAAACCAAAGTTGTCGTTTCTTAAAGTTTGGGGGTGCGATGCTTATGTGAAAAAGCTTCAACCTGATAAGCTCGAACCCAAATCGGATAAATGTGTCTTCATAGGGTATCCAAAGGAAATTATTGGGTACACCTTCTATCACAGATCCGAAGGCAAGATATTCGTTGCTAAGAATGGATCCTTTCTAGAGAAGGAGTTTCTCTCGAAAGAAGTGAGTGGGAGGAAAGTAGAACTTGATGAGGTAACTGTACCTGCTGGCTTATTGGAAAGTAGTTCATCATAGAAACCGGTTCCTGTGACATCTACACCAATTAGTGAGGAAGCTAATGATGATGACCATGAAACTTTAGATCAAGTTACTACCGAACCTCGTAGGTCAACCAGAGAAAGATCCGTGCCAGAGTGGTACGGTAATCCAGTTCTGGAGGTCATGTTACTTGACCATGACGAACCTACGAATTATGAAGAAGCGATGATGAGCCCAGATTCCGCAAAATGACTTGAGGCCATGAAGTCTGAGATGGAATCCATGTATGAGAACAAAGTGTGGACTTTGGTTGACTTGCCCGATGATCGACAAGCCATCGAGAACAAATGGATCTTCAAGAAGAAGACAGACACAAACGGTAATGTTACTGTCTACAAAGCTCGACTTGTTGCAAAAGGTTTTCGACAAGTTCAAGGAGTTGACTACGATGAGACCTTCTCACCCGTAGCGATGCTTAAGTCCGTCCGAATCATGTTAGCAATTGCCGCATTTTATGATTATGAAATTTGGCAAATGGATGTAAAGACTGCATTCCTGAATGGATTTCTGGAAGAAGAGTTGTATATGATGCAACCTGAAGGTTTTATCGATCCAAAGGGAGCTAACAAAGTGATCAAGCTCCAGGATCCATTTATGGACTGGTGCAAGCATCTCGGAGTTGGAATAAACGTTTTGATAGTGTGATCAAAGCATATGGTTTTATACAGACTTTTGGAGAAGCCTGTATTTACAAGAAAGTGAGTGGGAGTTCTGTAGCATTTCTAATATTATATGTGGATGACATATTGTTGATTGGAAATGATATAGAATTTCTAGACAACATAAAAGGATACTTGAATAAAAGTTTTTCAATGAAAGACCTCGGTGAAGCTGCTTATATATTGGGCATCAAGATCTATAGAGATGGATCAAGAAGCTTAATTGGACTTTCACAAAACACATACCTTGATAAAGTTTTGAAGAAGTTGAAAATGGATCAAGCTAAGAAAGGGTTCTTGCCTGTGTTACAAGATGTGAAGTTGAGTAAGACTCAATGCCCGACCACTGCAGAAGATAGAGAGAAAATGAAAAGTGTTCCCTATGCTTCAGCCATAGGCTCTATCATGTATGCAATGCTGTGTACCAGACCTGATGTGTGCCTTGCTATAAGTCTAGTAGGGAGGTACCAAAGTAATCCAGGAATGGATCATTGGACAGCGGTCAAGAACATCCTGAAGTACCTGAAAAGGACCAAGGATATGTTTCTCGTTTATGGAGGTGACAAAGAGCTCATCGTAAATGGTTACGTTGATGCAAGCTTTGACACTGATCCGGACGATTCTAAATCGCAAACCGGATACATGTTTATATTAAACGGTGGAGCTGTCAGTTGGAGCAGTTCAAAACAGAGCGTTGTGGCGGGATCTACATGTGAAGCGGAGTACATTACTGCTTTGGAAGCAGCGAATGAAGGAGTCTGGATGAAGGAGTTCATATCCGATCTAGGTGTCATACCTAGTGCATCGGGTCCAATGAAAATCTTTTGTGACAATACTAGTGCAATTGCCTTGGCAAAGGAATCCAGATTTCACAAGAGAACCAAGCACATCAAGAGACGCTTCAACTACATTCGGGATCAAGTCCAGATGGGAGACATAGAGATTTGCAAGATACATACGGATCTGAATGTTGCAGACCCATTAACTAAGCCTCTTCCACGAGCAAAACATGATCAGCACCAAGGCTCCATGGGTGTTAAAATCATTACTGTGTAATCTATATTATTGACTCTAGTGCAAGTGGGAGACTGAAGGAAATATGCCCTAGAGGCAATAATAAAGTTATTATTTATTCTCCTATTTCATGATAAATGTTTATTATTCATGCTAGAATTATATTAACCGGAAACATAATACATGTGTGAATACATAGACAAATATAGTGTCACTAGTATGCCTCTACTTGACTAGCTCATTGATCAAAGATGGTTAAGTTTCCTAACCATAGACATGAGTTGTTATTTGATCAATGGGATCACATCATTAGGAGAATGATGTGATTGACTTGACCCATTCCGTTAGCTTAGCACTTGATCGTTTGTTTACTGCTATTGCTTTCTTCATGACTTATACATGTTCTTATGACTATGGGATTATGCAACTCCCGAATACCGGAGGAACACTTTGTGTGCTACCAAATGTCACAACGTAACTGGGTGATTATAAAGGTGCTCTACAGGTGTCTCCGATGGTACTTGTGAGTTGGCATATATCAAGATCAGGATTTGTCACTCTGATTGTCGGAGAGGTATCTCTGGGCCCTCTCGGTAATACACATCACTATAAGCCTTGCAAGCATGATAACTAATGAGTTAGTTACGGGATGATGTATTACGGAACGAGTAAAGAGACTTGCCGGTAACGAGATTGAACTAGGTATTGGACACCGACGATCGAATCTCGGGCAAGTAACATACCGATGACAAAGACAACAACATACAGTGTTGTGCGGTTTGACCGATAAAGATCTTCGTAGAATATGTATGAACCAATATGAGCATCCAGGTTCCGCTATTGGTTATTGACCGGAGACGTGTCTCAGTCATGTCTACATAGTTCTCGAACCCGTAGGGTCCGCACGCTTAAAGTTCTGCGACGATCTGTTTTATGAGTTTATATGTTTTGATGTACCGAAGGTAGTTCGGAGTCCCGGATGTGATCACATACATGACGAGGAGTCTCAAAATGGTCGAGACATAAAGATTGATATATTGGAAGCCTACATTTGGACATCGGAATAGTTCCGGGTGAAATCAGGATTTTACCGGAGTACCGGAGGGGTTACCGGAACCCCCGGGGACTAATGGGCCTTGTTGGGCCATAAGGGAAAGAGAGAGGGGCCGGCCTAGGGCAGGCAGCGCGCCCCCTTCCCCCTGTCCGAATTGGACTAGGAGAGGGGGGGGGGGGCGCCCCCTTTCCTGCTCTTTCTCTTCCTGCCTTTCCCCCTCCTAGTAGGAGTAGGAAAGGGAGGAATCTTACTCCTATTAGGAGGAGGATTCCTCCTCCTAGGCGCGCCACAAGGGCCGGCCGGCCTCCCCCTTGCTCCTTTATATACAGGGGCAGGGGGCACCTCTAGACACACAAGTTGATCACAAAGATCTCTCCCAGCCGTGTGTGGTGCCCCCCTCCACCATAATCCACCTCGGTCATACTGTAGCGGTGTTTAGGCGAAGCCCTGCTGCGGTAGCTTCATCAACATCGTCACCACGCCGTCGTGCTGAAGAAACTCTTCCCCAAGCTCTACTGGATCGTGAGTTCGCGGGACGTCACCGAGCTGAAGTGTGCTGAACGCGGAGGTGCCGTACGTTCGGTACTGAGGATCGGTCGATCATGAAGACATACGACTACATCAACCATGTTGTCATAACGCTTCCGCTTAACGGTCTACGAGGGTACGTTGATGACACTCTCCCTCTCGTTGCTATGCATCACCATGATCCTGCGTGTGCATAGGAACTTTTTTGAAATTACTACGTTCCCATTCAGGTGGGGGAGCCCCCCCCCCCCCCCCCCCCGCCCCGCCGTGAAAATTCAAAAAAAAAGTTCTTACATTCACTTTTTTTTATCATGGAAGTAGTAGATTCTGAATTATTCGTCATTTCCAGTCTCTCAGTGAAAAGGTCTCCTACTTGGATAGATAGATGAAAAATCCACGTTCGTTTGGATAGATAGATGGCTACTACCTGTACCACTCCACTACTTTCCCACCTCTCTGCACTCACAACCAAAATCAGCATGGTCTAGTTGATACAATTAATGATCGTACACTCTTTCTAGTTTTTTCCTCAAGGGTACCCAATAAAGTAAATATTTTTGGATGGCCAATACACAATGATAGGTTGAACAAAGGTCAAAATTTGCACAACAAGACCTTACTTGACTCTGCGACATGTGTCTCCAAGTCACAGAAACTTGCTCTCACCTATTCCTTCAGTGCCGTGCCGCAAAAGTTGTTTAGCGTGCTACTGGAATTGAATCAAACTGCCATAGCAACGTGCCAGCACACCTCCCGCCCCATCTACAAACTTTCATGACATTGCTTATTCTTCGGAAAAATTGGGATGCTCGGATCGCTAATATTCTCTCATACTTAACTATGTGGTTGTAGAGACTGAATTTTATTCTCCTCGAGGTAAAATGCTTGCTTCGCAAAAACTTAATTCAGTTCAATGTAACCCTCCCTCCCTCCCCACCCACCCCTTCCCCCCCACGCCCACATTGACGTTTCCAAAAAACAAGTCACCTCCGGGATGGCCCTTTTCCGAAATGTTCTTCTCACTGATGTCATGGTCTTGAAGCGTTTGTTTAAATCTGTTGTGAATCATGTTTGCGCCTTCAGAAAGACTTAAGCAGTACGTACTATTTTCAACTGAAATAAAAGACAGTAAGCTTTTGAATGTCAGCTAAACTAAGATGATTTTTTTTTGCGGGGGAAAAACTAAGATGATTTTTACTAGGATAATGAATTCCGGATAAATTTAGGTCCTTGCGCCAGGAACGCAACGGGTCATCTAGTATATATAAGAAGCTCTGTGTTGCGTAGTGTTGTTGTTTTGATTTGGATGCCACAAAGACCTGTTGCCAATTTCAATGATAGGGTTAGATTACGAAATCTACTAGGCACCGGGTCGGATAATTCCAGGGCCAGAGCCTCAACCGGACAATATTTTTCTAAGATTCGGGAATCTAAACTGGTCTATTCAAATTACCGAGGATCTCGAAGAACAGAGCACCGCTCGCAGCAGCAAATTGCATCTATGAGGAACACCATGCATGTCGCCGCGGGCAAGGTGCCTCTGCATGCTACCCCTTGAGGTGCTGGTAGTCGACCTAGCTTGGTGCCTCCCCCCCACGGACACGATGGCACTGCATGAGGTGCAAAGGGATACCGCATCCTGGGCGGAGAGCCTCTATCTGGGCAAAGCATTATGTATCATATGCATCAGGCAATGACCTTGAATTGTTTCTCTGTTTTTTCGTGCATTGATTTCTATTTCCTTTTATTTTTAATTGCAGCATCATGGATCATAAGCAATGACCTTGAATTGTTTGTAGATATATCAGCCAAGCAAAGGCGATTGAAAACTCAAATAGATGCAGAAAAATGAACCGGCACAACAAACTGTTCAAAAATAGATGAGATTCATAAAGGCTGAAATAAATAAGAGCTCACCTCTCTTTTTGTTCTGGAAGATGAGGATGCAATAGTCTTCATGAGTAACCTGCGCTGGATGTACAACATGGAGGATATGGGAAATGAGGTGCCTCTTATGTAAAATATCAAAAGGACAAATTGGTGATTAAGAACCACATAGAGCAACCGCTCAGTGGTGTGCGTTGTTTGCATGCTTTTCGATTAAAGACTGAACTGGCGCAAATTGGACCACAGAGAAACTGATTGGGTTCTCAAGAAACCAAAAGAGCAAATGTGCCTCTAAAAGATTACTGAACCATGGAGCTGTGGTTCCTATCATCACTTACGATCATATCGTTTCCTTGACGATGACTTGTGCGCTGCTTCTGAAAAAAAAAAGCAAATTCCCACGTGTGTAAAATTTAAAAGAAGTCAAGAAGAGTGCAAAGATGATTAAATATATATTTTTGCAAGGCGGAATAATGGATTTGGACCTACCATGAATATTACAGATAGTCAAATACTGGTCGGTCCATTCTTTTCCATGCTGCTTGAAAAGTTGACTGCTCCAGGTCCAGGTCACCCAGCCACCAACCCACTCACCCACCCACCCAGTCGTCCAGCGATTCTTTGTTTAAACAAAACAGGCTGCGTGGAGCAGTTTATATTTTGCTAAGCTCTTCAGGACTTGGCAGTCTCATCTTGTTACATTTGTCCAAAGACCGACCATCAGCTTACCTCGTCAATCCCGGCCATGGAGGTTGCCGTATCAGCAGTTGCAAGTGAACTTGTGGGCCGGTTCATCTCCTTCTTGATGAACAAGTACCACTCAAGCCATGCGCAGTCAGAGGAAAAGATGGTGGAAAGGTTGCACCATCTCCTAATGAGAGCTTGCACCATTGTCGAGGAGGCGGACACTCGATACATAACAAACTCCGGGATGATGATGCAGCTCAAGATGCTCTCGGAGGCCATGTACCGAGGTCACAGCCTCCTGGATGCCTCGAGGTACCGAGCCCTCCAAGACGGTGCCAGCTTCGACGAGGTTAGCAGCAACGACTCGTCTAGCAGCAGTTTGTATTTAATCATTCCAGTCAAGCGTTCTCGAACAACAGCAGATAAAGGCAACAAGGCCATGGGCCTCGACTCACATGGTGCTTTGGAAAGCTTAGAAATTGCTGTTGCAAACATATCAGAGTTTGTTGTGCTTCTGGGTGGATGTGAGCGCATGTCCCGTAGGCCATATGATGTTTATCTTTACACCGACAAGTTCATGTTTAGCCGACACGCTGAAAAGCAAAAGCTTTTGAGCTTCTTGTTGGAGCACAACGATCCTTCAGGTGATCATGCATTAGCCATTCTTCCGCTCATAGGTGGTGTCGCAGTTGGGAAGAAAACTTTGGTTGCTCATGTGTGTGGCGATGAAAGGGTTCGTTCACGCTTCTCCTCTATTTTGCACTTGAATGGAGACAGCCTTTTGGGGATACTTGGTGATGGGAGGGCCATGATTGGGATAATGTTGGTAGTTATTGAGTTCACTTCTGATGTAGGTGATGATGGCTGGAATTTTTTTCACTCATTTCTCATAAGAATGGGCAGAGGAAGCAAGATGATCATTGTAAGTAAGCTTAAAAGAATAGCCCGGTTTGGAACGGTGAAACCAATTTTACTAAGTGCTCTATCTCATGATGAGTTGACGTACCTTTTCAAGGCACTTGCCTTCGGAAGTGTAGAGCCAGCAGAAGATCCGCGGCTAGTACAAATAGCAAATGAATTTGCAACGGTGATCCACAGTTCGCAAATTTCACTTGTTGCAACAAATATGTTCACGGATGTGTTGAGAAGCAACCTCGATGTTCAGTTCTGGCATTGTATATTGCACAAGGCGGCAAGAATGGTTAAAAGAAACCGCTCCATTTATGGTGTGAACCCAACCATGCGTATAGAACAAGGCCATCCAGTGGACATAACAGACATTGCTTTGCATCCACTTAGCATGAAACCTTATAGTGATAATATTTCAATCAAGACGGAATTGCCAAGTGTGACATTTGGGGAACTTATAACAGATCCTAGTGTTAGACCGAAAGGAGACTTCACTCTAATTGCATGGGAATCAAGGATAGCCCCTCATAAATCATTTCCTAATTATGTTACAAGTCATGCTCAGGATACACATCAAAGTAGTGCCCTGCCCGGGAGGAAGCGACAAGGAGTGCCAATCTAGTTTTATTTCAGAACTTGTTATGTAACTCATGTTGTAATTTTTTGATACATGACAATTCAATTAAATCTATGTTTTATCCTCCAACTCAACTGACATACAATGAACTTATATGTTTTATCCTCCAACAACCCCTCTTGCTCTTCTTAGATAACCTACTGCTACTATTGACACTGTGGTATTCTTAGTGAAGAAAATACAATTCGGACAGTACTATTCATCAAACAGAGTTTTTTTGTCATTTTTTCCAGAATCCCACGGATGTCATTTCTTGGTGAAACTTCATGTGCAAGTATACCGGTCGTCCATATAAATATTCAGATTTTTTCTATTATTTTTTCAAATTACTATTCATAGGGGGTTCATGTGGAACCATATTCACCAAATCCACGTTCAATAGTGAATATAAAAAGGTTACCATGGTTCCACAAAAATTCACATCATGCGTAGAATGGTTGACCAAGTTTGATATCCCAAAATTTCAGAATTTTTAAAATTTTACTAGTATTTTTTACAAAATTACTTTTAACATGGGTGCACGTGGAACCATGTTCAGCTTTGTAATTTTTGCTATTCAGTAGCCCTACAGTACAGTGGCTTACTAATGAAACAACAACAACAACAAACCCTTTAGTCCCAAACAAGTTAAGGTAGGCTAGAAGTAAAATTCATAAGATCTCACAACCAACTCATGGTTCTGGCATGGATAACAAGCTTTCACGAACCCTGTCCATGGCTAGTTCTCTGGTGATACTGCAGTCCTTCACATCCCTCTTTACGGACTCCTCTCATATCAAGTTCAGTCTACCCCGACCTCTCTTGACATTATCGGCACGCTTTAGCCGTCCGCTATGAACTGACGCTTCTGGAGGCCTGTGCTGAATATGACCGAACCATCTCAGACGATGTTGGACAAGCTTCTCTTCAGTCGGTGCTACCGCAACTCTATTTCTTATATCATCATTCCGGACCCAGTCCTTCCTTTGTGTCCACACATCCATCTCAACATGTGTATCTACGGCTAACCTAACTGTTGAACATGTTGCCTTCTAGTCGGCCAACACTCAGTGCCATACAACATTGCGGGTCGAACCGCCGTCCTATACAACTTGCCTTTTAGCTTTTGGGTCACTCTCTTGTCACAGAGAATGTCAGAAGCTTGGCTTACTAATGAAACATAAATTAGAAAACAAGAAAGAGTTATGTGGAAATTATCATCATCACACAGTCCAGACTAGCATTACTAAAGTTGATGCTAACTAAAGTTGGCTTATAAGCCCGCAATCAGCTATGTAACTCCATGCATGGTACCGGAAAAGCTATATACTCCCTCCGTTTTAAAATATAAGGTGGTATAGTTTTTACATGATTAGTACTCATGTACATGGGAGTCCAGGTGACGATGATGAGTTCTCTGCTGACACAGCTGAGCTGCGGCACATGAGTCGTTGCTGCAGTGCCAGACATCATACTATTATTCATTCCAGTTTTAGCGTTGTGGAGATCAACATCAGGTCAAGCCTGAAATCTCAAGAATGCACAAGATGCAAGAGTTTTTTAGCACAAGATAACTACTCACGTACAGACTAACCACTGACAAAGATAAAGACCGCATACCATTACCTTACCAATGAAGTGTTCTGCTTTCTCCACAAAGTTCATCTGGAAAAGCATAAACAATTTCCATGGTCAAACTTGACTGCAAGGTATTGTGATGCCAGTAATTCCCTCACATGTAAAATGTAAAAGGAGTCCACGAAAGATAATAAAATATACATTTTGTATGGAACCATAATCAATTTGGACCTACCTACCTACTGTGAGTATTAGAAATATTGGCCAACTTTTTTCATGCTGCTTGGAAAGTTGGCTTCTCCTTGTCACATCTTTGGACATTTAATTAAACTAGACAAGTATGCGTGTGTCACCAACCCACTTGCTGTAGTCAAATCATCCCTTGAGACTTTTCTATTTTGCCAATAGGCTCTGCAAGACTTGGCAGAGGCCAGTCTAGTTAAATTTGTCCACAGACGGCCAACAACTTACACCATCAATCCTGGCCATGGAGGTTGCCATGTCTGCAGTTGTAGGTGAACTCGTGAGCCAGTTCATCTCCTTCCTGATGAACAAGTGCAACTCCTTGAGGCATGCCCAATCAGAGGAGGAGAAGGTGCTGGAGAGGTTACAACACCTGCTGATGAGAGCTGGCACCATCGTTGAGGAGGCAGACACACGATACATAACCAATTCTGGGATGATGATGCAGCTCAAGACGCTCTCAGAGGTCATGTACCGAGGATATGGTGCGCTGGACAACTCGAGGTACCGTGACCTCCAAGAAAGTGCAACCTTCGACGAGGTTAGCATTAATGACTCATCTGGAAGTGGATTATATTTAGCCAAGCGCTCTCGAACAACAAATGATAAGGCCACACGCCTCGAGTCACATGACGCCTTGCAAAGTTTAGAAATTGCTATTGCTAACATGGCAGAATTTATTGTTCTTCTCGGTGGATGCGAGCGCATGTCTCGTAGGCCATATGATGTTTATCTTTACACCGACAACTTCATGTTCGGCCGACACACTGAGAAGCAGAAGCTCTTGAGCTTCTTGTTGCAGCACAATGACCCTCTAGGTAATCATGCACTGGCAGTTCTTCCGATCATAGGTGGTGTTGGAGTTGGAAAGAAAACATTGGTTGCTCATGTGTGTGGCGACGAAAGGGTTCGCTCACGCTTCTCCTCTATTTTGCAATTGAATGGAGATAGCCTCTTGACGATACTTGACCATGGAAGGACTATGGAAGGTATGATGTTGGTAGTTATTGAGTTTGCTTCTGATGTAGATGACGATGAGTGGAAAAGATTTCACTCGTTTTTCATAAGAAAGGGCAAAGGAAGCAAGATCATCATCATAAGTAAACTTAAGAGATTAGCCCGGTTTGGGTCGGTGAACCCCATTTTCCTTACTGCTATGTCTTATGATGAGTTGAGGTACCTTTTCAAGACACTGGCATTCGGAAGTGTGGACCGTGCAGAACATCCACGGCTGGTACAAATAGCAGATGAATTTGCCATGTTAGTGCACGGTGCGCAATGTTCACTTACCGCAACAAATGTGTTCGCGGATATGTTGAGAAAGAATCTCGATGTTCAGTTTTGGCATAGAATATTGGACAAGGGGACAAGGTATGTTAAAAGAAACCTCTCCAGATATAGTAGTGTCGACCAAGCCATACTTATACAACAAGGCCATCCAGTGGTTGTAACGGACCTTGCTTTGGATCCACTTAGTGTGAGACCTTATACAAATCATGTTTCAAGCAAGAAACTGCCAAGTGTGACATTTGGGGAACTTCTAACAGACCCTACTGTTAGACCAAAAGGAGACTTTATTATAGTTTCATGGGAATCAAGGATACCACCTCATAATTCATTTGCTTGTTTTGCTACAAGTCATGCTCAGGATACACATGAAGGTAGTACCTTGCCAGGGAGGAAGCGACGCGGAGAGCCAATTTAATTTTGATTGAAAACTTGTGTAATTTAACTCTTGTTGTATTTTCTGATACATGAGAAACGTATGTATTGGCATGGCCATGTAATGTATTTTATGGAGTGATTATATAACATTCGACTAAACATATGAGAGATCCCAGATTCTCGGTTGAGATCACAGTATGCGTCTACAGAATTAGATTTGATTATGTGAACTACAATGCGCCGGGATCCTTCCCACAGTAGCGCCTCCCCAAAATTAGCCAGATTTTAGAGAAGGAAACCAGTTTAAATTCAAAATATTGAGGATATCGAAGAACTGGCAAAGCACCGCGGCGAGGCCCCCACGCGCGTGATCCCTTGCGGATCTCAAAGTCGACCTAGGCAGCTCCCCTCCCACCATTCCCGCACTGTCATTCTTTTTTTTCTTGTCATTCTTTAAAGCATTATTGGCATCAAGGCCGTAGCCTTGGGCCATGGTCAGGGTGGACACGGTCCGGGCCAGTCTGGTCCCTGACCGAGCCGTCCTTTGGACCGGCCGTCGGCGGTCCGGACCGGACCGGACCGAGCAGCGTCGCGGTCCTGTTTGTAGGGACCGGACCGGCAGGGATGAAGCCCGAGCCGGACCGAGCGGTTCGTTTGGACCGGCCGGAGTTCACCACAGAGCACGCGCCGAAGCATGTCAATGCAGGGAGGGCGCTGGAGGCAGCGGGGCTCGTCGTGGAGATGTCAGGCAGCTTTGGAAGATCCAGAGGAAGCTAGAGGAGCCAAGAAGATCACCAGAGCGAGCTCATCGGCGATGAATTTGGCACGGCGGCCGGTGGACGGAGATGAAAAAGACCATGCCCGATGCGGCGATGCAGGACCCCCCACGTCGTGTTCGTTGGTGCATACGACAGATCCGAGTGGGGCGTGTCCAGTGGACATAGTTCCCGTGGCCAGCGAGTCTAGTGGCCGCGCGGACGACGGCCCCCGCGGCGGCGGACACAAACGGCGATAGTTTCTTCAGCCCCCGCCATGCCTGGGCCGACACGCCCCCGCCACGCCCTCGCCACGCCCCCGCCACGCCCTCTCCACGCCCCCGCCACGCCCCACCACGCTCTCGCCATGCCCCGGTCACGCCCCCGCCATGTTCTTCGGTCCACTCGGTCGGCTTGGTTAAAGCCCAGACCGGACCGAAGCTTTGTCGGGCCGGATTGCTGAGCTGGGACCGGCCGATATTTTGAGCGAGCTAGGCCCGAGCTGGCCAGGACCGAGCGGGCCACGAGCCGGTCCGAAAGACCGCTCGTGTCGTCCACCCTGAGGCCATGGCCTGGGACGTGGCTCTACGATCCTTTATATAATGTAGATATTTTCGGTACTGTAGCTACGAGGGCTGCCCTGATCCAGATTGCCACAATGGTATCAATACATATCAACGGCCTTCTTGTTCTTGTTGGAGTAACTCTTACTCCCTTGACCTTTTTTCTTGCCCATCATCTTGCCATATGTTTTCCCTATGAGAGTCATCTTATTCATTCCTTCCTCGTTGGAGTAGGTTGACTTTCTTCTTATTCTCTGCTCAATGTTGAACTTGTACGAGATTGGCTTTGGGTCAAAGGTTTCATAGAGCATTAGCACACATCTTCTCAACGGTCCTTGCCATGTTGCTATGAGTGACAAACCATAGCGAGAACATCATCGGAGGTGAGTGTCCGGTATTAATCTCGTTCTTGTTCAGTGTGGAATACCATGCTTGCATAAGTTGGAATAATTGACGGGAGCCAATTCTCAGCAACAAAGACATCATTCACCCAATCACACTTGTATCCTTTGAACTCAACCACAAGATCGTTGTGTCTAGTATATAACTGTTGAGGCGACTCATCTTCTATCATGGCAAACAAGTCCACTTCCCTCTTCAATATTGATAGGTTTGTGGAACTTGATGCATGAGTTATGAGCTTTTCTAACTCTCTTAGCGGTGTCATGTGCATATCTCGTTAAAGATAGTCAGTGAGCCGAACATAGTTCAATATTTATTAAATATATTCAAGTAACCCACCGCTCTCCTCCCCCCGCATCTCCATTCTTGGGCGACTTGGGGGCGAATTCCTAGGCCCGGCCCAGGCCCTCCGCCCCCTCTTACCCCCTCCGCCGTCGCCGGCGGCCGCCGCAGGCTTCGCAAGTGCGTCTGTTGGTGGCGGCGGGGCGTCCTTGCGTTCTCTCCTCCCCAGCCGCCCTCCCGCACACCACCGCTTATGAAGCCGTCCGTCCCTCTCTATCAACCCACCTAGTAGTGGCGTTCTCCCTCGAATCTGGCTGCTGCAGCGTCGACCATAACGGCCGCTGACGGTGTCCTGGACTAGGGGGTACTCACGATGTCGTCTCCTGATCTATTAGATTGGGCCGAGGACCCCCGTGGCCGTATACTCATGGGCCAGTTCGGACGGCTGCCGCATACAAGGAAGATTCCACAAGACTTGGCGATCAAGACAAGGACTTCTCCCCACCGGCGTATTCGGCTAGGAATCTTGTTAACCTAGGCCTCTGGTGCATTATATAAACCAGGGCCAGGCTAGTCGATAGGATATACAACTCCATATACAACAATCATACCATAGGCTAGCTTCTAGGATTTAGCCTCCTTGATCTCGTGGTAGATCTACTCTTGTACTACCTATATCATCAATATTAATCAAGCAGGACGTAGGGTTTACCTCCATCAAGAGGGCCCGAACCTGGGTAAAACATCGTGTCCTCTGCCTCCTGTTACCATCGATCCTAAACGCACAGTTCGGGATCCCCTACCCGAGATCCGCCGGTTTTGACACCGACATTGGTGCTTTCATTGAGAGTTCCGCTGTGTGATCGACAAAAGGATCGATGACTCGGCTGCAGATCAACTGCGACTTCGGCATCTTCGTCACCAGCTCGACTGGTCACCTTGGTTCGACCAAGAATTGCGCCCCGTGTTCGGATCACCATGTCCGGACGAGGGCCTTCATCAAACATCAACTCCGATCTCTATCAAGATCACGGAGGAATCATCTATGGAGCTCGGGGGCTCAACGTCAACATTGCCCTCAAGCGACCGTGCTGTTTTTCTGGACAGCGAACTCGTATCTGCCACCACCACCTCCTCGAGTATCGCTTTGACGATCGCTTTGGTGGAATTGTGCGGAATTGAGTCTACAACAACCCTGGAAAATTTCGTCGAGTTCCAATGGAGGAATCCCTGGCAATCCACGATATACCGGAGCCCTGTCAAATCTGGACGGGAATTTGGATGAGTTTAGGGCGTGGTGTCCAGCTTCTAGCTCGGACTTCCTTTGGAAGATCCAACCGTTGATCGGCTGCAGAATTCCTATATCTACCACCTCTCAAAATTTCGGCTCGATCCGACCGTCCAAACTCCGGGAACCTTCTGATTAGTGCATCATTTTTCGGATCTGTTTTCTGCGCGAAAACGAATCCGACCCGAGTTCATCTTTTTTATGAACAGGATTTCGGACATCCCTTTTGAAGGAAGTTTTGTATGGGGTATTGTGTATTGTTCCTGAACACATCCCACTAACTGTAAGATCTTTTGAACATGTTCTTCAACATCATGCTGGTGTCAAACCAGTCCGGCAATATTACTCCATGGCTGCCAACCTGCGCTAGACACGGCGTCACTTTGTTGAGCCGAACTCAACTTCTTCGGATCATCATTTCGGCAAGCCGAACAAGAGCCCGGCATCACGAAGGATAAATCATCACCAACATCGCCGCCCCACGGATTACACGGAGCGGGCATACCGGCATCGCCGCACGGTCGCTTCATCAAGCCGGTATCGATAGGGCCGCACTATTGCTTCTTCAAGCTGGTGTCCATCACGCCAACCTACTTCGACTCATCGGCTGACATCGAGGCTTCGACATCGAGGCTGGACCGAGGGCTTCACCATCTCTTCATCAACCTACTCCGGACACTTCGGCGTCACTAGCCGACCAGCTCCGTCACGTTAGCTGGGCCGAGGGCTTTGCCTCGGCGAGTCAACCTTTACCAGCATTGCCATGCCGTCGTTTTATCGCCCATCAGGCAATTGGTGTGTGGAGCGGGTCTCAATTTTAGGAATCACCTTCCTTTGGATTGCTACAACAAATAAACCAGGTGCTATTAATCCCAGTATTTTTTGCTTGTTTGGGTTCATTTTTCCCAAGGAATTATTACTCTGGTTTGTCCGTCATATGTACACAGGTCTATCAAATGGTGGCCGCATTAACGACAGTCGCATGGTGGTTCGGTCAGTTTCCGTACATAGTCCGGCGAACGCCGCACTCGGAGCTCGGACCGACCTGCGAATTCAGGCTTTGCCACGCCTTTACCGCATCACGCCGACGCCCTGCATCGACACTGACTTCGGCGCCAGGCCATATTTCTTTTATTACTCACTTTGCATAAATTATTTATTATGCAACAATTTTTTTTAATTATCATTATTACTATTATCTCCGGTTTGCACTATTTTTTGTGCACATGAAAATGATCCGGGGACTTCGGCGTCACTCTGCCGGTCTGCATTGATCGTGCTATGTCACCACTTCGGCGTGTCAAGCTCTCCGCTCCGCCACCTCGGGACCGGCTTGAGGGATGGAACCTTGCCCCGCATCAAGCTCGGACCGCTCATCAATACTAAACACATTAACGAGCTAAGTCGCTTTTATGCTCAAAGCTTTAATTTCTAACTTGCGTTCGGTTCGACCAAGCATTATACTTTTTTGGAAAAAAGTTGCTTCTAAAAAATTTCCTTGTCGAAACATTGTTTGTGACGCATATGTCACGATCGGTTTTCCAATAAAAATGTTTATTGAGAAACCAATCTTTTGAGTCCAGTATGAGAAAAATCCTCCTTACCGGTAGAAAAATTCTTAATACAATAAGCCAGTAGCATAAAATATATTACAGGGTCGAGCTACGGTTGCTCAACCAAATTATTACAAGCACGCCAATAATTATACATAATGGCGGACATGACACAGTGGTGTGGAGGCATACTACTGACTCGAGGATAGGGTGGTGGTGGAAAAACACAGCGGGGAGTGAGATAAATGACTCTAAAACTGGCATTTCATCGAGCGTCGAGGTGAGGCTCGATGAATTTATTTGGTAGCGGAAGCAGATATAATACAGCGACCAAATCCAGGGCCGCACAAGACTGACTGGGATTCCTCTAGGCGTCGGACTCGCTATCAAATTCTTCATCCATGAGATCGCCTTCGTCAGCATCTGGCCAAATCAACAAGCCAGGTGAGTACTTTGAAAGTACTCGCAAGACAGTTCGGACGTAAGATATAACATATTTTAACAGTGGCACATTAATTCGTAAAAACAAGACAGGTAAAAAGGGGGTCGGCGGTAGTCCGCTCGAAAACCCAACAAAATAACTGTAAACCCAATCAGGTGTCTGAAGCGACACCTCGATAGGAAGATAAATAAATAAAGCACGCCGCAGTCGGGCGTCTAGGTGACACCACATAAAGGGCTTTAAAAGAAATGCCACAGTCGGGCGTCTGAGCGACTCCACCTAAAGGGCTTTAAAAGAAATGCCACAGTCGGGCGTCTGAGCGACGCCACATAAAGGGCTTTAAAAGAAATGCCACAGTCGGGCATCTGAGCGACGCCACATAAAGGGCTTTAAAAGAAATGCCACAGTCGGACGTTTGAGCGACGCCACATAAAGGGCATTAAAAGAAATGCCACAGTCGGGCGTCTGAGCGACGCCACATAAAGGGCTTTAAAAGAAATGCCACAGTCGGACGTCTGAGCGACATCGCAGAAAGGGCTTTCATTGAAAGTAAATAATAACAATGCCACAGTCGGACGTCTGAGCGACATCACAGAAAGGGCTTTTATTGAAAGTAAATAATAACAATGCCACAGTCGGACGTCTGAGCGACATCGCAGAAAGGGCTTTTATTCACAAGTAAATAATACTCATAATAAATATTCAATTCATGAAAATAAACGGGTTAGTCCATCCACAGGAATAAACATTTAACCGGACTTAGCACTCATGTGATTCACCGGAGTCTTTGTCATCAAAACTGACATTTGTCAGGATAAGATAATACCGAACTTGGCCATGGAATAGATGATTCAAAGGAATATATGACTCTGCAGAGTTTGTACGAAATTTTTTCCCACAGCCAACGGATTTCCGTAGTCACGAAGGACTAGTTCCGTTTACGGTATTTCAGAAGAAAACACAGCTAACCAGTACACACCCATCCTACCTCTCGATGCCAGGAATCACCCTAGACATCATCCAAGAAAAACTTTTGAGACGGGGAGATCACAATCTCGAATAGCATGGGATCAAATTTATATACGCGCGCTCTAAGGGGTGCCCCCCTCTCGGAACAAACCGGAAACACCCATGCCCCCTGACCGGATGACTGGCTTTAATCCAGGGCCATGGAACCATCATCACGGCCTCTCCTTTTGGTGTGTACCAAGAAAGCGGTTTGCAACTTACTAAGCCATATTCCTTGCAGAAAACATGTGGTAGTATAGGGAAGGAAAGATGGAAGGAACTGGACCGATACGGGTTGACACTGAAGTCATATAGTCTGGCCTAAGACTGGCATGCTACAACACTGCCATCTTACCCATCCTCATGCCAACACATGGCCATGCATACTCACATCCATCCACTTATGGATTTTCGAAACTCACTTGCCTCATCGTTGCATGTAACATGACATTCGTCGGTATGTTCATCAACATGCCATGAAACTACTTAATGCAAACATGCCAAAACAATCACCATATCAAAAGTTCAAACATGCTTGCCTGGTTCAGAGTAGTCGGAGCCTAGCTCGGTAAAGTTTGCGGTTCCGTCACCTCCTTCGGTATCTACGGTATAAAGAAACATACGCGCTAACGTGAATACCGTGAGGTGTACAAAAAATATTCCAAATATTTTTCAAATAAATCTGATAAAAAACTAAACAAAATTTTAAAGAGGATAGAAAAAGAATCAATCAAAAATACTTTTCTGTTTAAAAGTTATAAAGGTTTTAGTCCAGGGACTCATCTGTAATGAAACAGAAAGTTTCCAGGGGCTAACTTATAAAAACAGAAAACACTTCGATAAAGAATACGCCGGCCCAGAGGGAAAACGCATTTGGTAGAAGATGCTTTCAGAAAATGGTTCGTTTAGAAAGGACAGAGAGGCTGACAGGCGGGTCTCGCCCGTCAGGTTTGAATTTTCAAAAGAGGCGGCAGAGCTCGACGGTGCCCGAGAGCCGCGGTGATCGCCGGCGGCGATCCACAGCGAGACAGGGGGATCGAAGGGTACCTCCGTGTTCAGGGCGTCATTCCGCGTCGGTTGGTGGTGGTGGTGGTCGCCGGTGAGCACCACGTCGACGGCGGCCCTTGCTCCGGCGGACGGTGGTTCGGGCGTTGACGGAACTCGCCGAGGAGGGCTGCAAGGATCGAATTGAAGTGGGGGTTAGCTCTCTAGTTGCTCGAGGAGGGTACTGACGAAGTTTGGGCACCGGGGACGGCCTCACCGGAGTGGAACGAGGTGGAGGCCGAGGCGGAACGGGGCGGCCGGAGTCGGGGGGAGGAGACCTCCTCGAGGTCCTCCTAGTGGCCTGGCGAGGCGTTGGTGAGGTGCAGTGGTGGTGCGTGCTCGAGGGTGAGCTCGGGGTCCCCTTTAATAGGCGATCCGAGGCGGTGGCCGTGAACGGAGTTCTCCGGCGATGGATTACGGCGGTACAGTGCTTGGTCGGGAAGGTTCAGAGGTTGAGCGTCGTCGTGGATGTTCCCTGGTTCCATTTAGGTGCTAACCGCAGCGGGATTTGGTTGCTTAGGGGGAGCTCGACGGAACGGGGCGGCACGGGCCCGTCGGCGGTTGGGAGCACGCTCTGTGCGTGCCGCGCCACGGCGACGGTGCTGCATGCATGCGCTGGCGAGGAAATGGCCACGCGGAGCCACCAGGGGGTTTGGGCGGCGCCGAACGGCGTTATGCCGCCGTTCTGCTCCCTGTCGGCCGCTACGGTGGTTCGGCCGCCGCAAGACACGCCGGCACAGGCGGGCCAGGGTGCCACCGACGCCAGGAACGTGCCAAGCGCACGTGTGAGGCTCCGGACAAGCAAGCTAGGCCATGAGCAACGTGCCAAGTGCACTGTGAGCATGTGACTGAATTTCTGATGAAGATCGACACTGGAACTCTGAACTTAACTGAAGATGAACAGAAACAGTGCATGCAAGGTGTGTGACAGAATGATCTAGGCATGTAGGGATTTTTCCTTGAGTTGAAACTTGGTGGGGTGGCCTCTCATTGCACCAGGGGGCTGCCTGAATTTTGGTGGAATTTTCGGGGAAGTGTAGATATGAATTTCACCAAATTTGGCAAATCTGGTCCAAACTTGCAGTGAGTGAAATTTGAAAAATTTGAAAATAAGAAGAGTGGATCAAGATGGTTCTAGGTTTTGGATACTAAGGACTATCCAGGGGAGTTGGTTTGAGATAAAAACTCAAAGGCAATGAGGTACTTGCTTTGAAAATCACTCAGGCTCAAAATAATTGGCAGAAATGATTTGAGAGATAAAATAATTGAAATAAAATCCAAAACTTGTTTGGACTTGTTGAGACAGAGAATTTATATTGTTCAAAGGTGGAGGGAGGGATTTTGAGAAGATTTACTATAGGAGACATGGTAAAACCATGGGTGGTTTCAAGATAAGGAAAACCTCAAAATTCATAGAGTTCTTTTTATAAGAAAAAGAATAATTTCCAAAAATATACTTTGAGAAGGGAACCATCAGAGAAAGAGTTTTAAATGATCAAACACCATAGTTTGAAGAAGATACAAAAATAAAAATCCTTGCCAAAGAAGTTTTTTTAAAAGGAAGGTTTTCTAGAAAATTTTTAAATGGCCTCTTTTCAAAAACCAACAAAGTTTTTGCTGAAAACAAAATAAAAATTTTGGAGTGTCACAACACCTACCCCCTTAGGAAAAATCTCGTCCCCGAGATTTCAGCTGATCCTTAAATAAGTGTGGATGCTCTGTCCGAAGGAAATTCTCTCTTTCCCAAGTTGCTTCACTCTCGGTGTGATTGCTCCACTGAACTTTGAAAAACTTGATGGTTTTCTGTCGGGTTCTCCTTTCAAACTCCTCTAATATTTTTACTGGACGTTCCCGATAGGTGAGGTCTGGCTGCACGTCAATGTTCTCATGGGATACTTGCTTCTCTGGTTTGCTTACGCACTTCCTTAATTGAGAGACGTGGAACACGTCGTGGATGTCGGACAATTCTTCGGGTATGTCTAGCTGGTAGGCTACAGTGCCTCTTCGTGCCACTATACAGAATGGTCCGATGAATCTTGGTGCTAGCTTTCCTTTAACCTTGAATCGTTGCAGGCCCCTCATAGGGTACACTCGTAGGTACACATATTCACCGGGTTCAAAGCTGACTTCACGGTGCTTCTGATCGTAATAGCTCTTTTGTCGACTTTGAGCTGCCTTGAGTCGGTCCCTGATTAGCTTGACTTTTTCCGGGTCTACGGCAATACCTTCTTGGGTCAGTATGTGGCCCAGAAACCCTACTTGTTTTAACCAAAATTCACACTTGCTGAACTTGGCGTACAATTGGTTTTTCCTGAGTTCTCCTAGCACAATCCTGAGATGTTCCGCGTGCTCTTCTGGTGTCTTGGAGTATACCAGAATATCGTCGATGAATACCACAATGAACTTGTCCATAAACTTCATAAACACTTTGTTCATGAGGTGAACAAAATATGCGGGGGCGTTCGTTAATCCAAATGGCATTACTGTGAACTCATATAGTCCATATCTGGAGGTGAAGGCTGTTTTGGGGATATCTTCTGTTCGCACTTTTAATTGATGGTATCCTGACCTTAAGTCAATTTTTGAGAATACCTTGGCCTGAGCGAGTTGATCAAACAAATCGTTTATCCGGGGCATCGGGTATTTGTTCTTGACTGTGACCATGTTAAGTGCTCGGTAGTCTATGCACAATCTCAGTGTTCCATCCTTCTTTTTGGCAAATAAAATTGGTGATCCCCAAGGTGAGGAGCTGGCTCGAATGTATCCCTCGTCCAGCAATTCCTTTATTTGTCTCTTCAACTCAATCAACTCGGATGGTGCCATTCGGTATGGTTTCTTGTATATGGGAGTGGTTCCTGGTGCTAGCTCAATGCTGAATTCTATCTCTCGGTCTGGTGGCATGCCTGGTAGTTCTTCGGGGAATACATCTGGAAATTCACACACTACTGGAACCTTGTTTAGCTCAGAAACGTCCACCTTATTCAATCTCGGTTGCCGGGGTATTTTTCTTTCTTTGGCTGACACTCTTATTGTCTTCCCGTGGTGGTGTGTGAGAATTACGGTCCGGTTGAAACAGTCAATAAAACCTTTGTTGGTGGTTAACCAGTCCATCCCTAGGATGACATCCAGTCCTTTATTTTCTAATACAATAAGATTGGCGTGAAACTTAAATCCTTCGAACTCAATAACCACATCTTGACAGTAACTCTGAGTAACTTGCTCAATCCCAGGGGACTTGATGGTCATGGATTTTTCCAAGGGAAACATCGAAAATTTATTTTGTAAAGCAAAACTTTTCGAGATGAATGAGTGAGAAGCTCCATAATCAAACAAAACCATGGCAGGTATTGTGTTGACAGGAAACGTACCGAGTACGATATCCGGGGCGTTATGTGCTTCTTCTTTGGTCACGTGGTTCAGATGACCCTTCCTGTGGTTGTTGTTGGGATTGAAATTGTTTCGCTTGGGCGCTGAATTATTGCCGCCGTTGTTTGGCTTTGGGGTTGAGTTCCTTGGCTTGGGGCACTGCTTGGCATAGTGCCCTTCCTCTCCACAAGCGTAGCAAGTAACGCCTGGGCGATATGTGAACTCCTTGTCCCTTGCATGGAAATTCTTGGTTGGGCGTGAGACGTTTGTCGTAGGTTTGTGTGTCCCACCTTTCTGAAAATCTGTCTTGCTTCGGTGGTTGCGCGCAAGAGTAGTCTGGTCTCTTTTTCGCTTGCAGAAATCCTCCAAGCTGCGTCTCTCATTTTCCAGAGTAATGGCTTTGTCCACTAGTGTCTTAAAATCTGGAAAATTGTGCACGACCAGTTGGCATTTAAGCGCGGGCGCCAGACCGTCAAGGAATTTCTCCATCTTCTTGCTTTTAGTCATACGCTCTTCATTGGCGTAGCGAGACAATAGAGTAAATTGACCGTTGTAATCTGACACTGTCATGTTCCTTTGTTTGAGGTCATCGAACTCTCTCTTCTTGATTTTCATAATACTCTTAGGAATGTGTGCACCACGGAAACCTTCCTTGAAATCATCCCAGGTTATATCACTTTCGTTAGGGTGCATGTGCAGAAAATTCTCCCACCATGATGCAGCTGCTCCTGTGAGATAGTGCGGGGCATATAGTACCTTCTCGGGGTCTGAACATTTTGCAATAATTAATTTTCTCTCCATATCTCGAAGCCAATCCTCGGCTTCAAGAGGCTTGTCAGTATGAGAAAATGTTTGGGGACGTGTCTTCTGTAGCTCACATAACTTGGAATGCTGCTGATACTGTCCATGGTGATTTCCCATGTTGATGACTTGGTTCATCATTTCCCGATGTTGTTGCTGACTCTGCTCATAAAGGCGGCACATTTGGGAAAGTGCCGTTTCACAGACCGGTTGACTCGACTGCTCTTGTGCGAAATTGTTGCCTGGTTGAGTGTCATAATTTTGACTTGACTGCCCTTGTGTGAAATTGTTGCCCGGTCGAGTGCCATAATTTTCCTCTGGTGGATTTGGCATGGAGCGAGTCCAAGGACAAGACATTTTTCACTCTGGGGATATATTTTGTAAAACCCATAAGAAAAGCGAAAAGGGTCGCAAAAACAATTCCATAAATGCACAAAGCTGGCAAATAAATTAAATAACCAAGCTTACTTAAGAAAAACAAATCGATTTGTGCACGGAGAAGGACTGCTCATTACATATCTTACACGCGGGAGGTAATTATACAATACATCACTCAGGATATGCGCACATAATCCTGACATGTTATTTAGGCTAGTGCACTTCTCCCAGTTCCTACATGATGCGCAAACAAGCTACTCCTCACAACCTATGTACATATAAACATATCGTACAAAGCGGTACATTGCATGGCGGCTAAGCGTACTCAGTCGGAGATGTTGACGATCTCCTTTGCCCTGCCGAGGGTGAGGCGTAGCGAGGCTGGGGACTCGACTTCCTCCTCGCTAATAGGCTCCATACGTGTAGTGTTGCACCGAGTAGATGGAGCGGGTGCCAGGGGCGGAGCAACACGAATTAGCTCTTATGCTAATAACCGATTAGCGATCGCACCTACTGGCTTCCTACAGTCAGCCTAGCTCTGATACTAAGCTTGTCACGACCGGTTTTCCAATAAAAATGTTTATTGAGAAACCAATCTTTTGAGTCCAGTATGAGAAAAATCCTCCTTACCGGTAGACAAATTTTTGATACAATAAGCAAGTAGCATAAAATATATTACAGGGTCGAGCTACGGTTGCTCAACCAAATTATTACAAGCACGCCAATAATTATACATAATGGCGGACATGACACAGTGGTGTGGAGGCATACTACTGACTCGAGGATAGGGTGGTGGTGGAAAAACACAGCGGGGAGTGAGATACATGACTCTAAAACTGGCATCTCATCGAGCGTCGAGGTGAGGCTCGATGAATTTATTTGGTAGCGGAAGCGGATATAATACAGTGACCAAATCCAGGGTCACACGAGACTGACTGGGATTCCTCTAGGCGTCGGACTCGCTATCAAATTTTTCATCCATGAGATCGCCTTCGTCAGCATCTGGCCAAATCAACAAGCCAGGTGAGTACTTTGAAAGTACTCGCAAGACAGTTCGGACGTAAGATATAACAAATGCATGCATGGATGCGTCATGTGTATTTTAAAAGTGGCACATTAATTCGTAAAAACAAGACAGGTAAAAAGGGGGTCGGCGGTAGTCCGCTCGAAAACCCAACAAAATAACTGTAAACCCAATCGGGTGTCTGAAGCGACACCTCGATAGGAAGATAAATAAATAAAGCACGCCATAGTCGGGCGTCTAGGCGACACCACATAAAGGGCTTTAAAAGAAATGCCACAGTCGGGCGTCTGAGCGACGCCACATAAAGGGCTTTAAAAGAAATGCCACAGTCGGGCGTCTGAGCGACGTCACATAAAGGGCTTTAAAAGAAATGCCACAGTCGGGCGTCTGAGCGACGCCACATAAAGGGCTTTAAAAGAAATGCCATAGTCGGACGTCTGAGCGACGCCACATAAAGGGCTTTAAAAGAAATGCCACAGTCGGGCGTCTGAGCGACGCCACATAAAGGGCTTTAAAAGAAATACCACAGTCAGACGTCTGAGCGACATCGCAGAAAGGGCTTTCATTGAAAGTAAATAATAACAATGCCATAGTCGGACGTCTGAGCGACATCACAGAAAGGGCTTTTATTGAAAGTAAATAATAACAATGCCACAGTCGGACGTCTGAGCGACATCGCAGAAAGGGATTTTATTCACAAGTAAATAATACTCATAATAAATATTCAATTCATGAAAATAAACGGGTTAGTCCATCCACAGGAATAAACATTTAACCGGACTTAGCACTCATGTGATTCACCGGAGTCTCTGTCATCAAAACTGACATTTGTCAGGATAAGATAATACCGAACTTGGACATGGAATAGATGATTCAAAGGAATATATGACTCTGCAGAGTTTGTACGAAAATTTTTCCCACAGCCAACGGATTTCCGTAGTCATGAAGGACTAGTTCCGTTTACGGTATTTCGGAAGAAAACACAGCTAACCAGTACACACCTATCCTACCTCTCGATGCCAGGAATCACCCTAGACATCGTCCAAGAAAAACTTTTGAGACAGGGAGATCACAATCTCGAATAGTATGGGATCAAATTTATATACGCGCGCTCTAAGGGGTGCCCCCCTCTCGGTCCCAACCGGAAACACCCATGCCCCCTGACCGGATGACTGGCTTTAATCCAGGGCCATGGAACCATCATCACGGCCTCTCCTTTTGGTGTGTACCAAGAAAGCGGTTTGCAACTTACTAAGCCATATTCCTTGCAGAAAACATGTGGTAGTACAGGGAAGGTAAGATGGAAGGAACTGGACCGATACGGGTTGACACTGAAGTCATATAGTCTGGCATAAGACTGGCATGCTACAACACTGCCATCTTACCCATCCTCATGCCAACACATGGCCATGCATACTCACATCCATCCACTTATGGATTTTCGAAACTCACTTGCCTCATCGTTGCATGTAACATGACATTCATCGGTATGTTCATCAACATGCCATGAAACTACTTAATGCAAACATGCCAAAACAATCATCATATCAAAAGTTCAAACATGCTTGCCTGGTTCAGAGTAGTCGGAGCCTAGCTCGGTGAAGTTTGCGGTTCCGTCACCTCCTTCGGTATCTACGGTATAAAGAAACATACACACTAACGTGAATACCGTGAGGTGTACAAAAAATATTCCAAATATTTTTCAAATAAATCTGATAAAAAACTAGAAATTTTTTTAAAGAGGATAGAAAAAGAATCAATCAAAAATACATTTCTGTTTAAAAGTTATAAAGGTTTTAGTCCAGGGACTCATCTGTAATGAAACAGAAAACGCTTCGATAAAGAATACGCCGGCCCAGAGGGAAAACGCATTTGGTAGAAGACGCTTTCAGAAAATGGTTCGTTTAGAAAGGACAGAGAGGCTGACAGGCGGGTCCCGCCCGTCAGGTTTGAATTTTCAAAAGAGGCGGCAGAGCTCGATGGTGCCCGAGAGCCGCGGTGGTCGCCGGCGGCGATCCACGGCGAGGCAGGGGGATCGGAGGGTACCTCCGTGTTCAGGGCGTCATTCCGCATCGGTTGGTGGTGGTGGTGGTCGCCGGCGAGCACCACGTCGACCGCGGCCCTTGCTCCGGCGGACGGTGGTTCGGGCGTTGATGGAGCTCGCCGAGGAGGGCTGGAAGGATCAAATTGAAGTGGGGGTTAGCTCTCTGGTTGCTCAAGGACAGTACTGACGAAGTTTGGGCGCCGGGGACGGCCTCACCAGAGCAGAACGAGGTGGAGGCCGAGGCGGAACGGGTTGGCCGGAGTTGGGGGGAGGAGACCTCCTCGAGGTCCTCCTAGTGGCCTGGCGGGGCGTTGGTGAGGTGCAGTGGTGGTGCGTGCTCGAGGGTGAGCTCAGGGTCCCCTTTTATAGGCGATCCGAGGCGGTGGCCATGAATGGAGTTCTCCGGCAATGGATTACGGCGGTACAGTGCTTGGTCGGGAAGGTTTAGAGGTTGAGCGTCGTCGTGGATGTTCCCTGGTTCCATTTAGGTGCTAACCGCAGCGGGATTTGGTTGCTTAGGGGGAGCTCGACGGAACGGGGCGGCGCGGGCCCGTCGGCGGCAGGGAGCACGCTCTGTGCGTGCCGCGCCACGGCGACGGTGCTGCATGCGTGCGCTGGCGAGGAAATGGCCACGCGGAGCCACCAGGGGGTTTGGGCGGCGCCGAACGGCGTTATGCCGCTGTTCTGCTCCCTGTCGGCCGCTACGGTGGTTCGGCCGCCGCAAGACACGCCGGCACAGGCGGGCCAGGGTGCCACCGACGCCAGGAACGTGCCAAGCGCGTGTGTGAGGCTCCGGACAAGCAAGCTAGGCCGTGAGCAACGTGCCAAGTGCACTGTGAGCATGTGACTGAATTTCTGACGAAGATCGACACTGAAACTCTGAACTTAACTGAAGATGAACAGAAACAGTGCATGAAGGTGTTTGACAGAATGATCTAGGCATGTAGGGATTTTTCCGTGAGTTGAAACTTGGTGGGGTGGCCTCTCATTGCACCAGGGGGCTGCCTGAATTTTGGTGGAATTTTTGGGGAAGTGTAGATATGAATTTCACCAAATTTGGCAAATCTGGTCCAAACTTGTAGTGAGTGAAATTTGAAAAATTTGAAAAGAAGAAGAGTGGATCAAGATGGTTCTAGGTTGTGGGTACGAAGCACTATCCAGGGGAGTTGGTTTGAGATAAAAACTCAAAGGCAATGAGGTACTTGCTTTGAAAATCACTCAGGCTCAAAATAATTGGCAGAAATGATTTGAGAGATAAAATAATTGAAATAAAATCCAAAACTTGTTTGGACTTGTTGAGACAGAGAATTTAGATTGTTCAAAGGTGGAGGGAGGGATTTTGAGAAGATTTACTATAGGAGACATGGTAAAACCATGGGTGGTTTCAAGATAAGGAAAACCTCAAAATTCATAGAGTTCTTTTTATAAGAAAAAGAATAATTTCCAAAAATATACTTTGAGAAGGGAACCATCAGAGAAAGAGTTTTAAATGATCAAACACCATAGTTTGAAGAAGATACAAAAATAAAAATCCTTGCCAAAGAAGGTTTTTTGAAAGGAAGGTTTTCTAGAAAAATTTTAAATGGCCTCTTTTCAAAATCCAACAAAGTTTTTGCTGAAAACAAAATAAAAATTTTGGAGTGTCACAGCATAAATTCAAATACCCCGTTTACTTGGGGGCTTCCTTTATGAAGCTTTTCCTGTTGCATATGATTATACTTGTACGGCTTCATTCCTTGTTCGTGTATTACGCCACAATATGCACCATATTGACTTAAGCGATTTGCAAGCTGGGTTGCCTCGCTCCTGTGTTTACCCCTATGTTCCCGATTGTTCGGCTAGGGAGTAAAGGGAGCACCTCTGCGATTGTCATGATCGGGTCACCCGAGCCGGACCTCAGACTGGGTGAAGCCGAAAGCTAGCGCTCTTATAGTTATTCAATGATGGTCGGCACACAACGGAACTCATGAGTACAAAAAATCTATTGCAGAAGTCTCATAATAACAATGAGCACCAAAGAAAGGTATCGGTGGGGGTACTATTTTCTTCGAAGATGCTTCTTACTCTTCGCAGTAATATAGCATAAGTTCCCTGAGCGCGCTTTGTCTGTTACAGCCTTATGGCCTGATTGCCCAGTTATTGGGAACACCGTCGATATTCTCGACCGATGGAGTACATAACACTTTTCGGTCCTTAACCGAAGAGGGAGAAGCCGACGGTCGGTTAAGACGCGTTTAAAGTTCGGTTGAACATAGATATGATATAAGTACTTCGGTACATGCAATCATTCTTCTACCCAAGTCACTTGGGGGCTCTTAAGTTTATTTGAGCCGTTTTATAATAAGTGTTGTTCTTCTCAGTCGTTGCAAAGTTCTACTATTATTATTTATCACTCCTTTTTTCGACGCGAGTGTGCGGTCACTAGCCGGGGAGCCTAATTTCTCTCTCAAAGCCGCTAGAGTTAAGTTTGCTAAACTGGCCTAATGAGAAGTACTCCGCCCTCGGGATAGGAGGTTGAAGCCGTAGGCTGACCCGCTCGAAGTCTTGAGATAGGATGTGTCATGTTAAAGGACGACAGAAGCACTTCTTTTTTCTAAGACCAATTTTCGGATTGGCACCGAACACTTGATCTTGTTCGGACGTCATGTTTTCACTGACGTTTCTTGGTTTTCCAAGTTTTTTGGCACTTTTAAACTATTTGTGCTTTTCCAGCATTAGTCTCGCAGTGCAACGCCTGACACCTTTAGGGATTCGGCAAAAACATTCTCAGATATTGCTATATATGCATCGGTTTCGAATTGTGTCTTCGGTTAATAGTTGGGTTGCCCGGCTCCTGCACTTGCTTCCTACGTTCCGTTTTGTTCGGCTAGGCGTGCAAAGGGAGAACCACTGCAATTGTGCTTCCAGCTCACATGGTTAAGCACCTTAGTGGAGAAAGCCGAAAACTGACTGTCACAATAAGCGTAAACTGGTCAGCGATCCGATGACTATGACGGGCCATTCATAACATTGGCCGAAGTGTTTACGGCTTGACCTCGACTGTCGCCGAACACTACCGGGGGCTATTAACTGGCCTCCCAAACTAAATCCTCGATATTTTGCTCTTACATTCGAGTTGAGGTTTCATGATCATGCTTAGCATGACAACCCAAAGAAAGGAACCGATAGCGGGACTATTTTCTTTGGAATACATTTCTTCTGTTAAACAGTAATATAACATATCTCTCTGCGTACCTTTGTTTATAAAACCGTGTGGCCAGATTGCCTTGTTTGTCGTAAATCTTTGCCCTCATAAAGGCTTTATAAAGTAGGACAAACACTCCTCGGCTACTGGCCAAGGAGGTGGAAGCCGATGGTCGGTCAACAAAGTTTTGTACAATGCGGATCCAAGCATTAATGACGTAAAGTACTTGGATACATAGAGTCATTACACATAATTTGTGATCTTACTATGGATATTGATCCTTAATTCGGCCACCCGTGCCCGCATTAAGGCTCGGGGGCTACTGGGCTTCGGGCTTATTATTTACAAATATTAAAGGGGGCACATCGATCCCCTGATCTGGTGTTGCCACCCGACCAGTGTCTCGGGGGTTACTGCATTGCTTGTCCAATGCAGAAAATTTTATGTGCAATATAGTTTCCGAGGAGATTTTGATCCTCAGGTTGGTCGGCCGCACCCAACCTGAGTCTTGAGGACTGAGCATGCCGCTTTTGTGTCCCGAAGTATTCTGCCGAGCTAGGACTTGATCCTCAGGCCGATTTTGCAAATCAACCTGAGTCTCAGCGGCTACTGGGATCAGCGGTCTTATGTCATCCTTCATGTGCATCTCGGGTTTTATACCGATACACACCTTGAGGGCTACTGGCTATATATCTCGGCAGAGAATAAATTGCACCAATAAAAACTATTGGCAAATAATCGGCCCATAGTCAGGGTGGTGCACCACCTCAGAAGCAGTCCGGCATAAAGCTCGGGCGCTAGTGGCTGGCTCCATAGAGGGCATTTCCAGCATTAAGCTCGGCTAAACTCCTTCAACTCTTTTGAACCGAGGTGATATGACACCTCGGATATAGTCCGGCATTGGAGCTGGGACACAGTCCGGCGTTGGAGCTCGAATATACAGTCCGGCATTGGAGCTCAGATACATTCCAGCGCTAGAGCTGGGAAGCGGTCCGGCGTTGGTGCTCGGCTGCAAAAGATACCTCGAATGCAGTCCGGTGTTGGAGCTCGGACGCAAGAGGACCCTGCCTCCCGGGAACAACTTCAAACCCGAGGTGTGGCATAAAAATAAACAAGGCATTGATAAAGGCCGGAAACTTAAAGGGGCTCCTCGGATACCCGACGTGTAAACTCGTCGAATGCATTTCGGCGATCCTCAAGATCGAAGATAAAGAAGATTTGTTGAACCAGTTTTCAAGACCGACAGCCGAAGATGAAGAACAGTTTGGAAGAATCGAGGAGCGTCCCTAACTTGAAGACCGGTTCAGGGGGCTACTGACGGTGTCCTGGACTAGGGGGTACTCACGATGTCGTCTCCTGATCTATTAGATTGGGCCGAGGACCCCCGTGGCCGTATACTCATGGGCCAGTTCGGACGGCTGCCGCATACAAGGAAGATTCCACAAGACTTGGCGATCAAGACAAGGACTTCTCCCCACCGGCGTATTCGGCTAGGACTCTTGTTAACCTAGGCCTCTGGTGCATTATATAAACCAGGGCCAGGCTAGTCGATAGGATATACAACTCCATATACAACAATCATACCATAGGCTAGCTTCTAGGGTTTAGCCTCCTTGATCTCGTGGTAGATCTACTCTTGTACTACCCATATCATCAATATTAATCAAGCAGGACGTAGAGTTTTACCTCCATCAAGAGGGCCCGAACCTGGGTAAAACATCGTGTCCCCTGCCTCCTGTTACCATCGATCCTAGACGCACAGTTCGGGATCCCCTACCCGAGATCCGTCGGTTTTGACACCGACAGCCGCCGTCCCTCCCGTCCTCTGGGGGCGGCCTGGGTTCGGCCCCTGCCTAGCCACCATGGAAGTCGTCCTTGTCGGTGTCAAAACCAGCGGATCTCGGGTAGGGGGTCCCGAACTGTGTGTCTAGGCGGATGGTAACAGGAGGC